>NC_088235.1:14533070-14580570 GCF_036934945.1 Oncorhynchus masou masou
GGCAAAGATACCTCTCCCAAGTAGATACCCCTCCCAAGTAGATACCCCTCCCAAGTAGATACCTCTCCCAAGTAGATACCCCTCCCAAGTAGATACCTCTCCCAAGTAGATACCCCTCCCAAGTAGATACCCCTCCCAAGTAGATACCTCTCCCAAGTAGATACCTCTCCCAAGTAGATACCCCAAGTAGATACTCCCAAGTAGATACCTCCCAAGTAGATACCTCTAGATACCCTCCCAAGTAGATACCCAAGTAGATACCCTCCCAAGTAGATACCTCTCCCAAGTAGATACCTCTCCCAAGTAGATACCTCTCCCAAGTAGATACCCCTCCCAAGTAGATACCTCTCCCAAGTAGATACCTCTCCCAAGTAGATACCTCTCCCAAGTAGATACCTCTCCCAAGTAGATACCTCTCCCAAGTAGATACCTCTCCCAAGTAGATACCCTCCCAAGTAGATACCCTCCCAAGTAGATACCCCAAGTCTCCCAAGTAGATACCTCTCCCAAGTAGATACCTCTCCCAAGTAGATACCCCTCCCAAGTAGATACCTCTCCCAAGTAGATACCTCTCCCAAGTAGATACCTCTCCCAAGTAGATACCTCTCCCAAGTAGATACCCCTCCCAAGTAGATACCCTCCCAAGTAGATACCTCTCCCAAGTAGATACCTCTCCCAAGTAGATACCTCTCCCAAGTAGATACCCCTCCCAAGTAGATACCTCTCCCAAGTAGATACCTCTCCCAAGTAGATACCCCTCCCAAGTAGATACCTCTCCCAAGTAGATACCTCTCCCAAGTAGATACAAATTCGTTGCGTTTTAGTTCAGCACTTTATCTTTGCTTGTCAAATTATACAAGACATGAATGTAAGTTAACATGTTATGGTTGAGCTACTTTGCAGCAGGATATTGGTAGACTGAGTGTTTCACTGTAGAAAAGACTGTCCTCAAAGTACATCAAGGCTCACTGCTCATGGCACATTAAAACACTGACATTACATTGATTTACGTGTGTGCGGAGACTATTTTCTACAGATGAATCTCTCAGCTACTGTAGCTACTCTGTCAGGAGTGCACTAGATTTCTCCAGAGTCAAATCCAAATCAAATCAAATCAAATGGTGTTTGTCCCTTGTGCCAAATACAACAGGTGTAGACCTTACCGTGAAATGATTACTTACGAGCCCCCTTACGAACCAACAATGCAGTTATAAGAAAAATAAGAGTGAAGAAAAATATTTACTAAATAAACTGAAGTATATACAGGGGGTACCGGTACAGAGTCAATGTGTACAGGTTAGTCTAGGCAATTGAGGTAATATGTACATGTAGGTAGGGGTAAACTGACTAATAAACAGTGTGAAGCAGCAGCGTAAAAAATAATGGGGGGGGGAAATGCAAATAGTCTGGGTAGCCATTTAATTAGCTGTTCAGCAGTCTTATGGCTTGGGGGTAGAAGCTGTTTAGAAGCCTCTCTGTGGTAGCAGAGAGAACAGTCTATGACTAGGGCGGCTAGAGTCTTTGACAATTTTTAGGGCCTTCCCCTGACCAGGACCTGGTATGGAGGTCCTGGATGGCAGGAAGCTTAGCCCCAGTGATGTCCTGGGCCGTACGCACTACCCTCTGTAGTGCCTTGCGGTCAGAGGCCGAGCAGTTGTCATACCAAGCGGTGATGTAACGGCAGGATGCTCTCGATGGTGCAGCTGTAGAACCTTTTGAGGATCTGGGGACCCATGCCAAGTCTTTTCAGTCTTCAGCCTATTTATGTTACACTAACTGTCCAGTGAACATTTTAAAAGTTCATATTCTATTAACTCCTATCTTAACAATGTTGTTGACTCATCCTGTTCTCGTATTTGTGACCAAAGCATAAATTGGAGGAAATAACATTTTTTTTAAACCACCTAAAACTTGTATCTCCAACGCACCATTTAAAAAAAATTCTTATAGAAGATGATGTCATCTTACCGAGGAAGACGAGCTGACCAATCAGCAGTCTACTTTTAAAAAATGTATTTAACCTTTATTTAACTATGCAAGTCAGTTAAGAACATATTCTTATTTACAAACCCTAAACCAAATAAAAAATACATTACTACTAAAACTCTGGGCTGTTCCTGTTCCTGTCAGTTCCCCTCAGAAAAGTCTGAGTGGGATCCTTGGGATGTTGCAATGTAAAACTGTTAAGGTCAAGGTTAGGGTTAGGTAAGGGTTATGGTTAAGGTTAGGACAAGGGTAAGGGTTAAGGTTTAAGGTAGGGGCGTCCCAAGGATCCCACTTAGCATCTACCCCCCCACTGTCTGTGGCTTCTCTAAATGCCTGAGACATCTATAGTATATGAACCCGTTTCAAGTGAAATAAGATCAATTGTCAAGCGCTTTGAGGCAGGGTAGAGATTTCTTCTCCATATCCCTCAGAATACCAGACAAATTACTGAGGTGGGATGGGGCTTCTCTGAAGTCTAGAAATAGATTCCTCTACATTTGTTATTTTCTCTCCTCCTTTCTCTCCTTCCTCCCCTTCTCTTTCTCTCTCCCTCCTGCTTCCCTCCTCCCTCTCTCTCTGTCTCTTCCCTCATCCCTCTTCCCCCCCTTTCCTCCCTCTGCCACTCTCTCTATCCCTCTCTTCCTCCCTCCCTCTCTTCTCCTCCTCTCTCTTTTTCCCTCTCATGTCTGACAGATGACTGGGGATTCTTACTCTTTCTCAAGACATCCAGTGTGTGTGTGTGTGTGTGTGTGTGTGTGTGTGTGTGTGTGTGTGTGTGCGTGCGTGCGTGTGTGTGGGAAGATTGGAGAAGCAAGAGGTAGATGTGCAAGTAGGCGATAACGACATTGCGAGTTGCAGGTTACCGTTTATTGTTATTAATCTTTCCCTGGAAGCAGAACTGAGTGATTTCTGGGCCAGCTAGACGGGCCAATTGCAAACAAAGTCAAAATGAGCTATTATCGTAAAAATTCATGAAAACAAAAATGTGCTATTTGGGTTAGCATTGTGGTTAAGGTTAGGTATGACATGTTCTGACTTTGTGGCTGTGCCAGCTAGTGATCCCTCTGCAGAGCTGCCTCCAGGGCATGATTCATGACAATACATGCCAACCTGCTACAGAGTTAGAGAATGAGGTAAAATAGAAAGAGAAACAGCACTTCTAAATATTCTTATCCTTGGTATCAGACCAGCCCTATATCAGGCAGCAAACTCCATCAAGACATAACTACAGTAAAGTACTGTAAAAGAGTAAAGGACAACCAGAGACTGTGTTGGTGACTGTGTCTTTACTGTGTTGACTGTCCTGTGTGGCTCACTTGGTAGAGCTGCACTGCCATAAAATATTGTATCATGAAGGAGAGGAAATGCAGCTTTAAATTCCACCAAGTAGAAAGGGAAGAGGTGGAAAGGATGCTGTTGTCTCTTTCGCATGACAAGTCACCTGGAACAGATAATCTGGACACCACCTTGCTTAGAGTTACAGCTAACCCAATATCTAGCCCGATCTCTGATATTTGTAATAAGTGCTTGATGTATGGGGTGTGCCCAGAAGTCTGGAAAGAGTCGAAGGGTATTCCACCACCTCAGGGGAAAAGATCTGCATTCACTGGTCCTAATAGTCCTACTATAAACTTGCTGCCTGTGTTTAGTCAATTATTGGAAAAAATTGTATCTGTACAAATCAAGGAATATTTCTCATGTAATGGTCTGATAACAGGTTTCCAGCATACAAAGAAGGGCATTCCATGAGTACGGCCTTAGCACAAATGACAGATGATTGGTAAAGAGTATGGATGACAGGAAGTTAGTTGGTGCAGCGTTGCTAGATTTCAGTGCTGCTTTTGATGTCATTTATCATGAACTGTTACTAGGTAATGTCACGATCGTTGTTGTAGTAAATGGACCAGCGTGCGTAGAGTTCCCCGGGGCACCACAAAATAATATTTATAGAGCTATTATCTTCCGAATAAACTCTTAAAGACCTAGTGATATTTTACATCAATAGCAGTCAATATTAATCCTCACCTTAATTCAGTCTCATCTGAAAGTTGTAAATTCTTGGTTATCTTCACGCACCCTGGCTAACAAGTTGAATCAGCAATACAAAATTGGGTTAAATTATTGATTTACTAAATACCTAACTAATCACACAGAATTACATATACACAGAATGAATTATACCTTGATTACAAATGACGTCATAAAGGACAGCTGGTTACACAAAAGAAAAGGGTCTGGGTTTGAGTGCAAGAGCAGGAAGACTGAGTAACAAAGGGAGAAGCTGTGCTATCGTAAATACAGGATCTTATGCATTCTAAATTACCGCCCATTTGGAAAAGGAAAACGTAATAAATATTTACTCTGAGCTGCGCTTCGGTAGGTTGGTGGAAGATGGAAGGCCGTGTTGCCAAACCGAGTCCTTAGTCCTTTGAAGAATGTCTCTGGTGGTCAATTGGGTACGTTGTAGTAACAGGGCCGGGCCACTAATTAAGCAGAGCCCTAACCTTATGAAAACCCAAATCTCTCATTTGGAAGCTAAAATTACATTTAATCTCTTCACCAATAATTTTATATTCAAACATTCAAATTGAACAACAATTCCATTTTACTCCGATAACTACAATGTGCAGACTTTCCACTGTAGAATTTATGTCATCCTGTCATTGATGAAAATTTCTCAGATGACAAATGAACTGACATCATATTCATTAAGTACCACCGCAAATGTTCGATTGGTCGGATTACCAGAAAATAGTTTAGTTCCCCCACCTTCTGATGTTCCCAGAATCTCTATATCAACCAAGGGATTTTCAAATGTCACATCAGTAGGGTAGAGAGAGGAAAAAGGGGGGGAGAGGTATTTATGACTGTCATAAACCTACCCCCAGGCCAACGTCATGACACAACATAGAGAATAAAAGGCTCTCTATGGTCAGGGCGTGACAGGTAAACTCAAATTGATATGAACAAATTGAGTTGATATGAACAAAATGTTGTTGAACATATTTTAAACTAAATGTATTACTTGGTTCAAGATACAGTATATGCTTGCTGATGATCTCCAATTGAATTTGTTGATGAATAGAACGCATGTAGAGCAAGTGAAAAAACAAAACTACTAGGTGTCAGGTTGGACACAGCTTTATCATGGTCAGAACACATACATAATATTGTTATTAAGATGTGTAAGGGAATTGCTGTTACAATAAGATTTTCAGAGTATGTAACATCTAGCACACTTAATCAGGTGATTCAATCCGTTGTCCTATCACACTTAGAGTACTGTCCAGTTATATGGTCGATCCCTGGTTGTCACGCCCTGACCTTAGAGAGCCCTTTTATTCTATATTTTTGGTTAGGTCAGGGTGTGACTAGGGTGGGCAATCTATTTCTTTGTTGGCCGGGTATGGTTCCCAATCAGAGGCAGCTGTCTATTGTTGTCTCTGATTGGGGATCATACCTAGGCAGCCCTTTTTCCCACCTGCAGTTTGTGGGACCTTGTTTTGGTACTGTGCTGTTTAGCCCTATTAAACTTTACATTTCGTTTGTATTTGTTGTTTTTTCGGTGTTCATTAAATAAAGTAAGATGTACACCTACAACGCTGCACCTTGGACCGATCCTTCCATCAACGAGCATAACACTGGTCCTATCACACTTAGAGTATTGTCTGGTTATATGGTCAATCCCTAGTCCTATCACACTTAGAGTTCTGACCAGTTATATGGTCAATCCCTGATCCTATCACACTTAGAGTTCTGACCAGTTATATGGTCAATCCCTGATCCTATCACACTTAAGAGTTCTGACCAGTTATATGGTCAATCCCTGATCCTATCACACTTAGAGTTCTGACCAGTTATATGGTCACCTGCAGCAAAGAAAGATATAAAACATCTCCAAATGGCTCAAAACAGGGCAGTCAGATTATCTCTTCATTGCTCTAACCGTATGAATATTATCCAAATGCATCAGAATCTCTCATGGCTTCATGTTGAAAACAAATTACTATCCAGTCTTCTGATTTTCTTTAGGAATGTTATATACACAGTATTTTTCAGGCCAGTTAGTACATACTAGCAACACGCATAACCACCAAACCAGACAGGTAAATTCAGGGCATCTAAAACAACCCAAGCCAAGGAAAAATCTACTTAAATCTAAAGCTGTACTGCCACACACACCCTGGTGGTTAACCTAAAGCTGTACTGCCACACACCCTGGTGGTTAATCTAAAGCTGTACTGCCACACACCCTGGTGGTTAACCTAAAGCTTGACTGCCACACACCCTGGTGGTTAACCTAAAGCTGTACTGCCACACACCCTGGTGGTTAACATAAAGCTGTACTACCACACACCCTGGTGGTTAACCTAAAGCTGTACTGCCACACACCCTGGTGGTTAACCTAAAGCTGTACTGCCACACACCCTGGTGATTAACCTAAAGCTTGACTGCCACACACCCTGGTGGTTAACCTAAAGCTGTACTGCCACACACCCTGGTGGTTAACCTAAAGCTGTACTGCCACACACCCTGGTGATTAACCTAAAGCTGTACTGCCACACACCCTGGTGGTTAACCTAAGGCTGTACTGCCACACACAAACACACACCCTGGTGGTTAACCTAAAGCTGTACTGCCACACACAAACACACACCCTGGTGGTTAACCTAAAGCTGTACTGTCACACACAAACACACACCCTGGTGGTTAACCTAAATCTGTACTGCCACACACAAACACACACCCTGGTGGTTAACCTAAGGCTCTACAGCCACACACTCCCTGGTGGTTAACCTAAGGCTGTACAGCCACACACTCCCTGGTGGTTAACCTAAAGCTGTACTGCCACACATCCCTGGTGGTTAACCTAAAGCTGTACTGCCACACTCCCTGGTGGTTAACCTAAATCTGTACTGCCACACACCCTGGTGGTTAACCTAAAGCTGTACTGCCACACACACCCTGGTGGTTAACCTAAATCTGTACTGCCACACACCCTGGTGGTTAACCTAAAGCTGTACTGCCACACTCCCTGGTGGTTAACCTAAATCTGTACTGCCACACACCCTGGTGGTTAACCTAAAGCTGTACTGCCACACACACCCTGGTGGTTAACCTAAATCTGTACTGCCACACACCCTGGTGGTTAACCTAAGGCTGTACTGCCACACACACCCTGGTGGTTAACCTAAGGCTGTACTGCCACACACACCCTGGTGGTTAACCTAAGGCTGTACTGCCACACACACCCTGGTGGTTAACCTAAGGCTGTACTGCCACACACAGCCTGGTGGTTAACCTAAAGCTGTACTGCCACACACTCCCTGGTGGTTAACCTAAGGCTGTACTGCCACACACTCCCTGGTGGTTAACCTAAGGCTGTACAGCCACACACTCCCTGGTGGTTAACCTAAAGCTGTACTGCCACACTCCCTGGTGGTTAACCTAAGGCTGTACAGCCACACACTCCCTGGTGGTTAACCTAAGGCTGTACTGCCACACACAGCCTGGTGGTTAACCTAAAGCTGTACTGCCACACACCCTGGTGGTTAACCTAAAGCTGTACTGCCACACACTCCTTGGTGGTTAACCTAAAGCTGTACTGCCACACACTCCCTGGTGGTTAACCTAAGGCTGTACAGCCACACACTCCCTGGTGGTTAACCTAAAGCTGTACTGCCACACACTCCCTGGTGGTTAACCTAATTCTGTACTGCCACACACTCCCTGGTGGTTAACCTAAGGCTGTACTGCCACACACAAACCCCTTGCTAACTTGCTTGTGACTAAGTATTGTCCCTTCCTTGACACAGACAAAAATACACTGCACATATATGTGAGCGCACAGCCATATACACAAACGCAAACACACAAAACAATGCTGATTATGTCATGTAACATCCACAGACTTTAGGGTTTTCACTAGAGGTCGACCGATTATGATTTTTCAACGCCGATGCCCATTATTGGAGGAACAAAAAGGCCAATACCAATTAATCGGCCGATTTTTAAAAATGTATTTGTAATAATGACAATTACAGCAATACTGAATGAACACTTATTTGAACTTATTATAATACATCAATAAAATCAATTTAGCCTCAAATAAATAATGAAACATGTTCAATTTGGTTTAAATAATGCAAAAACAAAGTGTTGGAGAAGAAAATAAAAGTGCAATATGTGCCATGTAAGAAAGCTAACGTTTAAGTTCCTTGCTCAGAACATGAGAACATATGAAAACTGGTGGTTCCTTTTAACATGAGTTTTCAATATTCCCAGGTAAGAAGTTTTAGGTTGTAGTTATTATAGGAATTATAGGACTATTTCCCTATATCATTTGTATTTCATTAACCTTTGACTATTGGATGTTCTTATAGGCACTTTAGTATTGCCAGTGTAACAGTATAGCTTCCGTCCCTCTCCTCGCTCCTCCCTGGGCTCGAACCAGAAACACAATGACAACAGCCACCCTCGAAGCCGCGTTACCCATGCAGAGCAAGGGGAACAACCACAGGCTCAGAGCAAGTGACGTTTGAAACGCTATTAGCGAGCGCTAACTAGCTAGCCATTTCACTTCAGTTACACCAGCTTCATCTCGGGAGTTGATAGGCTTGAAGTCATAAACAGCGCAATGCTTGACGCACAACAAAGAGCTGCTGGCAAAACGAAGGAAAGTGCTGTTTGAATGAATGTTTACACGCCTGCTTCTGCCTACCACCGCTCAGTCAGATACTTAGATACTTGTATGCTTGTATGCTCAGTCAGATTATACGCAACACAGGACACGCTAGATAATATCTAGTAATATCATCAACCATGTGTAGTTAACTAGTGATTATGATTGATTGATTGTTTTTTATAAGATTAGTTTAATGCTAGCTAGCAACTTACCTTGGATAACTGCATTCGCATAATAGGCAGGCTCCTCGTGGAGTGCAATGAGAGGCAGGTCGTTATTGCGTTGGACTAGTTAACTCTCTTGTGCAAGATTAGATCCCCCGAGCTGACAAGGTAAAGATCTGTCGTTCTGCCCCTGAAGGAGGCAGTTAACCCACCGTTCCTAGGCCGTCATTGAAAATAAGAGTGTGTTCTTAACTGACTTGCCTAGTTAAATAAAGATTAAATAAAGGTGAAAAAAAAATAAACAGCAAAATCAGTGACCAAAAATACCGATTTCCGATTGTTATGAAAACTTGAAATTAGCCCTAATTAATCGACCTCTAGTTTTGACTAGTTAGGGCAAAACAGACCTCTGCAAATAGCTCCAATTACTCCCATGACTCCTATATAATCCATTCCATATCATCTCCACACACACACACATAAAAGATAAATGATACTTAGAGTCACAATCTATAGAATATCTTCAAAGTGTATTAGTCTGTACATTAAAGGAACGATATGGCATATTCTAGCCATAATCCATTTCTTTATGGTTCGGGGGCTCACAATGCATCTCATTTCTCATTCCCTTCCTAAAGCAGTGAACAGTGTTAGCCTGTTTGTCTTCTCAGCACTCCTAAAGCAGCAATCCCTTCCTAAAGCAGTGATCAGTGTTAGCCTGTTTGTCTTCCTCAGCAATCCCCTCCTAAAGCAGTGATCAGTGTTAGCCTGTTTGTCTTCCTCAGCACTCCCTTCCTAAAGCAGTGATCAGTGTTAGCCTGTTTGTCTTCCTCAGCACTCCCTTCCTAAAGCAGTGATCAGTGTTAGCCTGTTTGTCTTCCTCAGCAATCCCTTCCTAAAGCAGTGATCAGTGTTAGCCTGTTTGTCTTCCTCAGCACTCCCTTCCTAAAGCAGTGATCAGTGTTAGCCTGTTTGTCTTCCTCAGCACTCCCTTCCTAAAGCAGTGAACAGTGTTAGCCTGTTTGTCTTCCTCAGCACTCCCTTCCTAAAGCAGTGAACAGTGTTAGCCTGTTTGTCTTCCTCAGCACTCCCTTCCTAAAGCAGTGAACAGTGTTAGCCTGTTTGTCTTCCTCAGCACTCCCTTCCTAAAGCAGTGAACAGTGTTAGCCTGTTTGTCTTCCTCAGCACTCCCTTCCTAAAGCAGTGAACAGTGTTAGCCTGTTTGTCTTCCTCAGCACTCCCTTCCTAAAGCAGTGATCAGTGTTAGCCTGTTTGTCTTCCTCAGCAATCCCTTCCTAAAGCAGTGAACAGTGTTAGCCTGTTTGTCTTCCTCAGCACTCCCTTCCTAAAGCAGTGAACAGTGTTAGCCTGTTTGTCTTCCTCAGCAATCCCCTCCTAAAGCAGTGATCAGTGTTAGCCTGTTTGTCTTCCTCAGCACTCCCTTCCTAAAGCAGTGATCAGTGTTAGCCTGTTTGTCTTCCTCAGCACTCCCTTCCTAAAGCAGTGATCAGTGTTAGCCTGTTTGTCTTCCTCAGCACTCCCTTCCTAAAGCAGTGAACAGTGTTAGCCTGTTTGTCTTCCTCAGCACTCCCTTCCTAAAGCAGTGAACAGTGTTAGCCTGTTTGTCTTCCTCAGCACTCCCTTCCTAAAGCAGTGAACAGTGTTAGCCTGTTTGTCTTCCTCAGCACTCCCTTCCTAAAGCAGTGATCAGTGTTAGCCTGTTTGTCTTCCTCAGCAATCCCCTCCTAAAGCAGTGAACAGTGTTAGCCTGTTTGTCTTCCTCAGCAATCCCCTCCTAAAGCAGTGATCAGTGTTAGCCTGTTTGTCTTCCTCAGCAATCCCCTCCTAAAGCAGTGAACAGTGTTAGCCTCTGTTTGCTCTGTCTTTCCTCAGACAACAGTGTCTCTGTTCCAGATGAATCTACAGCCACTCACTCTGACACTTTCCTTGATATAACTGCAGAGGCAGCAGAAAGAGCTGAAACAGCCACACACGTCTCTCCCCTGTTCTCCTCTCCTCTGTCTGCATGATACCCTCTCTTCTCCTTTCCTCTCCTGTCAGAGTGTGTGATACTGATAGCTGGTGTACAAAACAGAGATTTGGGGTATGAGAGAGAGAGAGAAAGAGAGAGAGAGGGACAAACACCTGCCTGCAGATGACAGCATTCCCTGCCCCATATGCCCCCTCAGCACAACTATGACAACATAACCAACAAAAACGGGTCACAACTCCTGCAGCTCTGTCGCACGCTGGGTATGTACATAGTCAATGGTAGGCTTCGAGGGGACTCCTATGGTAGGTACACCTATAGCTCATCTCTTGGCAGTAGTACTGTAGACTACTTTATCACTGACCTCAACCCAGAGTCTCTCAGAGCGTTCACAGTCAGCCCACTGACACCCCTATCAGACCACCGCAAAATCACAGTCTACTTGAACAGAGCAATACTCAATCATGAGGCATCAAAGCCAAAGGAACTGAGTAACATTAAGAAATGCTATAGATGGAAGGATTGCAGTTTGGAAACCTATCAAAAAACAATTAGGCAACAACAAATTCAATCCCTTTTAGACAATTTCCTGGGTAAAACTATGCCATCAAAAGGTACATAAAATTCAACATACCAATTAGGATCTGGCTAAAAATACTTGAATCAGTCATAGAGCCCATTGCCCTTTATGGTTCTGAGGTCTGGGTTCCACTCACCAACCAAGATTTCACAAAATGGGACAAACACCAAATTCTGCATGCAGAATTCTGCAAAAATATCCTCCGTGTACAACGTAGAACACTAAATAATGCATGCAATAATGCATTGTTTACCAAACACCCTAACAAAAGGAGCTATTTGGACATAAATTATGAACTTTATCGAACAAATTTTTTGTGGAACTGGGATTCCTGAGAGTACATTCTGATGAAGATCATCAAAGGTAAGTTAATATTTATAATGTTATTTCTGACTTCTGTTGACTGCACAATATGGCGGATAGCTTTTTGGCTTGTTTGGTCTCTGAGCGCTGTACTCAGATTATTGCATGGTATGCTTTTTCCGTAAAGTTTTTAAAAAATCTGACACAGTGGTTGCATAAATGAGAAGTTTAACTAAAGTTCCATGTATAATAGTTGTATCTTTTATCAATGTTTATTATGAGTATTTCTGTAAATTGATGTGGCTCTCTGCAAAATCACTGCATGTTTTGGAACTACTGAACCTAACACGACAATGTAAAATTAGATTTTTGGATATAAATATGCACTTTATCGAACAAAACATACATGTATTGTGTAACATGAAGTCCTATGAGTGTCATCTGATGAAGCTCATCAAAGGTTAGAGATTAATTTAATCTATAATTCTGCTTTTTGTGACTCCTCTCTTTGGCTAGAAAAATGGCTGTGTTTTTCTGTGACTTGGTGGTGGCCGACCATAATCATTTGTGGTGCTTTTGCTGTAAAGCCTTTTTGAAATCAGACACTGTGGCTGGATTAACGAGAATTTTATCTTTGAAATTGTATTAAATACTTGTATGCTTGAGGAATTTTAATTATGAGATTTTTGTTGTTTTGAATTTGGCGCCCTGCACTTTCACTGGCTGTTGGCGGGGTGGGACTCTACCGTCCCGAATATCCCAGAGAGGTTTTAATGTTCGATGTATGGTTATTTTGACCCTAGGTTATTGTTGTTCCCATTGATTCTTATTATTTTCATATTGTAAATATCCAAAGTAAGCTTTGGCAGTATGTACATCGTTACGTTATGCCAATAAAGCAAATTGAATTGAATTGAATTGAAATGAGTAAAAGGAAGAGAGAGAAAGTGTATCTCAGAGAGAAAGACCAAAAAAGAGAGAGAACAAAAAGAGATAAAAGGAGAGAGAGAAAGTGAGAGATAGGGAGAGTTTTAGTAGGTAGTGCTGAGGGAGATAGTGGGACTGACCTGGTTTCAGTACATGAAGTGAGGAGGAGACACTATGAAGGAGGTGCGGCCGATCAACCGACCCTCTCTCATCCAGACACACATGACAGACAGGCACAGAGACCAACATCTAGACACACATTACAGACAGGCCCAGGGACCAACATGGTCTCATTAGACTACAGTAGGTCCCAGGGCTTTATGCAGAGAGAACATGTTCTCATTAGACTACAGTAGGTCCCAGGGCTTAATGCAGAGAGAAGAACATGTTCTCATTAGACTACAGTAGGTCCCAGGGCTGTATGCAGAGAGAAGAACATGTTCTCATTAGACTACAGTAGGTCCCAGGGCTTAATGCAGAGAGAAGAACATGTTCTCATTAGACTACAGTAGGTCCCAGGGCTGTATGCAGAGAGAAGAACATGTTCTCATTAGACTACAGTAGGTCCCAGGGCTTAATGCAGAGAGAAGAACATGTTCTCATTAGACTACAGTAGGTCCCAGGGCTGTATGCAGACATACCAATTAGAAGAACATGTTCTCATTAGACTACAGTAGGTCCCAGGGCTTAATGCAGAGAGAAGAACATGTTCTCATTAGACTACAGTAGGTCCCAGGGCTCCCAGGGCTAATGCAGAGAGAAGAACATGTTCTCATTAGACTACAGTAGGTCCCAGGGCTTAATGTTCAGACTACAGTAGAAATGAACATGTTCTCATTAGACTACAGTAGGTCCCAGGGCTGTATGTCTGTAACTGTGATGTGTTGTGACATCATGTGTTATGCCATTCATTGTTTAGGCCTCTACGTCGAAATTGGAAATAAAACATCTCAATCACACAGAATTGCTGACACAATAGGCCTTTAACTTTCTGTCTCCCAAGCTGACATGGGTTTACAGTTCTATTTCACATCAGGGTTTCTGCTCTACAGTTCTCCTGTATGTCACATTAGCAGACCAGACACAGAGTCACAGACACAGTCACAGACACGGACTGTAAAACAGAGTGAGATACAGTAACCCTCACAGTCACAGCAACTGTCAGTGGTAATAGGAAGTGGGCTGTGGAGATCTTATAAGACTGGCTGGGGCCGGAGATAACAACATTCACAGAAAGCTCATTGCTTGTTAATGGCTGGAAATTTCCCACTGGGCACGGACGTCAATTCAACGTCTATTCTACGTTGGTTCAACGTCATTTCATTGAAAACATTGATTCACCGAGTGTGTGCCTGGTGGCTATTTGCAATCTGAACTGCATGTAACATAGAGGTAGTTTTTGAAAGTGGGGAGTTGCCGTGGCAACGTGATGCTGTGTAGACCAGAGTACTCTCAGCCAACAGCTACCGCTGTGAACCTTCTGCTGTTACTTTCTATCTGACAAGAGAGAAATATAATAGACAGCAACCACAACATTACAATATAAGGGTGAAGGAAACTGCAACATTAACAGTCTTAATAGGGCGTTGGGCCACCAAGAGCCAGAACAGACAGAATGAGACTTTTCATAGATTCTACAAGTGTCTGGAACTCGTTCGGAGGGATGCAACACCATTCTTCCACCAGAAATGGTTGAAGTTGGTGGGAAACACTGTCTCAGGTGCCTCTCCAGAATCTCCCATAAGTGTTAAGTTGGGTTGAGGTCTGCTAACAGACAGCAATGGCAGACATAGTTTTCATGCTCATCAAACCATTCAGTAACCCCTTGTGCCCTGTGGATGGAGGCAATATCATCCTACGGGGGCATAGCCATGGTAGACAAAATAATGGCCTGCCCAGCATTTTTATTATACATGACCCTAAGCATGATGGGATGTTAATTGCTTAATTAACTCAGGAACCACACCTGTGTGGAAGCACCTGCATTCAATATACTTTGTATCCCCTCATTTACTCCGGTGTTTATTTAGTCAGTTACCTGTACATCCACTGGGGAATAAAGAAGCTGTTCATCTCTGTCTGTCCCTGTGTCCCAATTATCTGTCATTTCTCCCAAACTGTTGCACTCCTGCCCACACATTTGAAAACATTGGATCTCCTGTAAACATGGTGCTAGAGGCAGTTTTCACACCGTATTTCTTATACCAGTCTTATAGAAATAATACAATTGTTTCTTGAATTAGTCCTTTGGAAGTTTTTCTTAGTAAGTTAAAAAAAAGAACATGTTTGTTTTAGTTCAATATCTAATCCATGAAGGGAAGTGTCCAAGTGCACATTTCGGGAAAGAGAACAGGAATGACTGTTTCTCCCATGAAGGTTACATTTAGTCCCCAATCTAAAGCAGCAGCACATCTCTGTACTGTAACACCTGGGAGCCAACAAACACCTGTCTTGCTTTTGGGTCAGTAACTGAACACACACACACACACAACACACACATGCATAACCATGGCACAGTTTCTGGATAATACTGTATGTGGGACATTTTTCCACACATCACATTGACTTTCAGACAACCATGAGTTTTGAAAAAGGAAGGTAAACATGTGTTGGATAAGTTGGCAGTTTGTCACACAAGTGACATCTGACCAGTCTAATTGGTAGACTATAAATGTAAAACTTAAATCAGTCCTAAGTTGGAAGACACATCTACAGACGCAGCCCCACACAAAACACACACATCTACAGACTTATCCCCACACACATCTACAGATCTAATCACATGTACAGACTTATCCCCACACACATCTACAGACTTATCCCCACACAGACATCTACAGACTGCTTCTCCCACACACACATACACACACATCTACAGACATCCACACACTGATCTTATAAGGAAGTGGGCTGGCTGGGGCCGGAGATAACAACATAACAGAAAGCTCATTGCTTGTTAATGGCTGGAAATTTCCCACTGGGCACGGACGTCATCTACAGACGCATCCCCACACACACATGTACACACACATCTACAGACTTATCCCCACACACATCTACCTGACGACCCCACACACACATGTACAGACTAATCCCCAACACACATCTACAGACTTATCCCCACACATGCATCTACAGACGCATCCCCACACACACATATACACACATCTACAGACATCCAACACACATCTACATTGCATCCCCACACACACATACACACACATCTACAGACTTTTCCCCATACACATCTACAGACGCTACCCCACACACACATGGACACACATCTACAGACTTTGTCCCCACACACATCTACAGAGTCTACCCCACACACACTACACACAATCTAAGACTTATCCCCACACACAGTACAGACGCTACCCCACACACACATACACACACATCTACAGACGCACCCCACACACACATACACACACATCTACAGACGCATCCCCACACACATCTACAGACGCATCCCCACACACATATGTTAAGTTGCAAACAGACAGCAATTCATACACACACATCTACAGACGCCCCACACACATCTACAGACGCTACCCACACACACATACACACACATCTACAGACGCATCCCCACACACACATACACACACATCTACAGACTTATCCCCACACACATCTACAGACGCATCCCCACACACACATCTACAGACGCATCCCCACACACACACACACATCTACAGACGCATCCCCACACACACATACACACACATCTACAGACTTATCCCCACACACATCTACAGACGCATCCCCACACACACATCTACAGACGCATCCCCACACACATCTACACACACACACTTTTGGAAAGAACCTGGATTTACCCCTTACAGAGACCTACATTATTTATCAACTCAGTAGACACTCCTTTCTGTATCTGGGGCAATTTACAGTTTCATATTTCATCCTTGAGACGTTTAGCATCGGATAGAATCAGGACTTTGCAGAGATGCATAGTTACAACAATGGAATAAGTACTTAATATAGATACCTGATCCAAACAAAACCAATCATCTTTCTATTTGGAAGTTAACTGTAAAAGTATGAAACTTGGGAAAATTCCCAGGAAAGAGCAACAGTGCGTACATTATATCAAGTTTAATACGTAATGAGTGACAATAACAGAACAACAATCCATATTCGAGTAGAACAATTGTCCTAACCTGTAAACCTGGTCTGACTCATAGAGCATAGATAATTTACATTAGCTAACTGGTTCATATCATTTATATATAGAGCATTAGCTAACTGGTTCATATCATTTATATATACCACATTAGCTAACTGGTTAATTTCATTTATATCCACATTAGCTAACTGGTTCAATCATTTATATATAGAGCATTCGCAACTGGTTCATATCATTTATATATAGAGCATTAGCTAACTGGTTCAATCATGGTATATAGACATTATTCATTTTTATATATACCACATAACTGGTTCATTTCATTTATATATTTAGCTAACTGGTTCATATCATTTATAAATACCACATTAGCTAACTGGTTCATATCATTTATATATAGAGCATTAGCTAACTGGTTCATATCATTTATATATACCACATTAGCTAACTGGTTCATATCATTTATATATACCACATTAGCTAACTGGTTCATATCATTTATATATACCACATTAGCTAACTGGTTCATATCATTTATATATAGAGCATTAGCTAACTGGTTCATATCATTTATATATACCACATTAGCTAACTGGTTCATATCATTTATATATACCACATTAGCTAACTGGTTCATATCATTTATATATAGAGCATTAGCTAACTGGTTCATATCATTTATATATAGAGCATTATAACTATATCATTTATATATAGAGCATTAGCTAACTGGTTCATATCATTTATATATAGAGACATTAGCTAACTGGTTCATATCATTTATATATACCACATTAGCTAACTGGTTCATATCATTTATATATACATTAGCTAACTGGTTCATATCATTTATATATATCCTTACATTAGCTAACTGGTTCATATCATTTATATATAGAGCATTAGCTAACTGGTTCATATCATTTATATATACCACATTAGCTAACTGGTTCATATCATTTATATATACCTGGTTCATATCATTATAATACTAATTAGCTGGTTTCATATCATTTATATATAAATACCACATTAGCTAACTGGTTCTAACACATTAGGTTATCATATCATTAGCTTTAATTTATATATACTACATTAGCTAACTGGTTCATTCATTTATATATACCACATTAGCTAACTGGTTCATATCATTTATATATACCACATTAGCTAACTGGTTCATATCATTTATATATACCACATTAGCTAACTGGTTCATATCATTTATATATACCACATTAGCTAACTGGTTCATATCATATATATAGAGCATTATAACTGGTTCATATCATTTATATATAGACATTAGCTAACTGGTTCATATCATTTATATATACATTTAACTATATCATTTATATATACCACATTAGCTAACTGGTTCATATCATTTATATATACCACATTAGCTAACTGGTTCATATCATTATATATAGAGCATTAGCTAACTGGTTCATATCATTTATATATAGAGCATTAGCTAACTGGTTCATATCATTTATATATACCACATTAGCTAACTGGTTCATATCATTTATATATAGAGCATTAGCTAACTGGTTCATATCATTTATATATACCACATTAGCTAACTGGTTCATATCATTTATATATACCACATTAGCTAACTGGTTCATATCATTTATATATACCACATTAGCTAACTGGTTCATATCATTTATATATAGAGCATTAGCTAACTGGTTCATATCATTTATATATACCACATTAGCTAACTGGTTCATATCATTTATATATACCACATTAGCTAACTGGTTCATATCATTTATATATAGAGCATTAGCTAACTGGTTCATATCATTTATATATACCACATTAGCTAACTGGTTCATATAATTTATATATACCACATTAGCTAACTGGTTCATATCATTTATATATAGAGCATTAGCTAACTGGTTCATATCATTTATATATAGAGCATTAGCTGACTGGTTCATATCATTTATATATAGAGCATTAGCTAACTGGTTCATATCATTTATATATAGAGCATTAGCTAACTGGTTCATATCACTCATATATAGAGCATTAGCTAACTGGTTCATATCATTTATATATACCACATTAGCTAACTGGTTCATATCACTCATATATAGAGCATTAGCTAACTGGTTCATATCATTTATATATAGAGCATTAGCTAACTGGTTCATATCACTCATATATACCACATTAGCTAACTGGTTCATATCATTTATATATACCACATTAGCTAACTGGTTCATATCATTTATATATACCACATTAGCTAACTGGTTCATATCATTTATATATAGAGCATTAGCTAACTGGTTCATATCATTTATATATACCACATTAGCTAACTGGTTCATATCATTTATATATACCACATTAGCTAACTGGTTCATATCATATCATTTATATATCACTCATATATAGAGCATTAGCTAACTGGTTCATATCATTTATATATACCACATTAGCTAACTGGTTCATATCATTTATATATACCACATTAGCTAACTGGTTCATATCATTTATATATACCACATTAGCTAACTGGTTCATATCACTTATATATACCACATTAGCTAACTGGTTCATATCATTAGCTAACTGGTTCATTATATATACCACATTAGCTAACTGGTTCATATCACTTATATATAGCACATTAGCTAACTGGTTCATATCACTTACATATAGCACATTAGCTAACTGGTTCATATCATTTATATATAGAGCATTCGCTAACTGGTTCATATCATTTATATATAGAGCATTAGCTAACTGGTTCATAT
Organism: Oncorhynchus masou masou; assembly: GCF_036934945.1. Lineage (NCBI taxonomy): Eukaryota > Metazoa > Chordata > Actinopteri > Salmoniformes > Salmonidae > Oncorhynchus > Oncorhynchus masou. The sequence continues at coordinate 14,552,639 of NC_088235.1, forward strand.
CATTTATATATAGACCATTAGCTAACTGGTTCATATCATTTATATATACCACATTAGCTAACTGGTTCATTTCATTTATATATACCACATTAGCTAACTGGTTCATATCATTTATATATACCACATTAGCTAACTGGTTCATATCATTTATATATAGAGCATTAGCTAACTGGTTCATATCATTTATATATACCACATTAGCTAACTGGTTCATATAATTTATATATACCACATTAGCTAACTGGTTCATATCATTTATATATACCACATTAGCTAACTGGTTCATATCATTTATATATAGAGCATTAGCTAACTGGTTCATATCATTTATATATAGAGCATTAGCTAACTGGTTCATATCATTTATATATACCACATTAGCTAACTGGTTCATATCATTTATATATAGAGCATTAGCTAACTGGTTCATATCATTTATATATACCACATTAGCTAACTGGTTCATATCACTTTATATATATCATTTATATATACCACATTAGCTAACTGGTTCATTAGCTAACTGGTTCATATCATTTATATATACCACATTAGCTAACTGGTTCATATCATTTATATATAGAGCATTAGCTAACTGGTTCATATCATTTATATATACCACATTAGCTAACTGGTTCATATCATTTATATATACCACATTAGCTAACTGGTTCATATCATTTATATATACCACATTAGCTAACTGGTTCATATCATTTATATATACCACATTAGCTAACTGGTTCATATCATTTATATATACCACATTAGCTAACTGGTTCATATCATTTATATATACCACATTAGCTAACTGGTTCATATCATTTATATATACCACATTAGCTAACTGGTTCATATCATTTATATATACCACATTAGCTAACTGGTTCATATCATTTATATATACCACATTAGCTAACTGGTTCATATCATTTATATATACCACATTAGCTAACTGGTTCATATCATTTATATATACCACATTAGCTAACTGGTTCATATCACTTATATATAGCTAACTGGTTCATATCATTTATATATAGAGCATTAGCTAACTGGTTCATATCATTTATATATAGAGCATTAGCTAACTGGTTCATATCATTTATATATACCACATTAGCTAACTGGTTCATATCATTTATATATAGAGCATTAGCTAACTGGTTCATATCACTTATATATAGAGCATTAGCTAACTGGTTCATATCACTTATATATAGAGCATTAGCTAACTGGTTCATATCATTTATATATACAACATTAGCTAACTGGTTCATATCATTTATATATACCACATTAGCTAACTGGTTCATATCATTTATATATACCACATTAGCTAACTGGTTCATATCATTTATATATACCACATTAGCTAACTGGTTCATATCACTAATATATAGAGCATTAGCTAACTGGTTCATATCACTTATATATAGAGCATTAGCTAACTGGTTCATATCATTTATATATACCACATTAGCTAACTGGTTCATATCATTTATATATACCACATTAGCTAACTGGTTCATATCACTAATATATAGAGCATTAGCTAACTGGTTCATATCACTTATATATAGAGCATTAGCTAACTGGTTCATATCACTTATATATAGAGCATTAGCTAACTGGTTCATATCATTATATATTAGCTAACTGGTTCATATCACTAATATATAGAGCATTAAACTGGTTCATATCATCATTTATATATAGCTATATATCACTCATATATAGAGCATTAGCTAACTGGTTCATATCATTTATATATACCACATTAGCTAACTGGTTCATATCACTCATATATAGAGCATTAGCTAACTGGTTCATATCATTTATATATAGAGCATTAGCTAACTTAGCTAACTGGTTCATATCACTTATATATAGACATTAGCTAACTGGTTCATATCATTTATATATACCACATTAGCTAACTGGTTCATATCATATATATAGAGCATTAGCTAACTGTTTCATATCACTTATATATAGAGCATTAGCTAACTGGTTCATATCATTTATATATACCACATTAGCTAACTGGTTCATATCATTTATATATACTACATTAGCTAACTGGTTCATATCATTTATATATACCACATTAGCTAACTGGTTCATATCACTCATATATACCGCATTAGCTAACTGGTTCATATCACTCATATATAGAGCATTAGCTAACTGGTTCATATCACTTATATATAGCACATTAGCTAACTGGTTCATATCATTTATATATACCACATTAGCTAACATGGTTCATATCACTTATATATAGCACATTAGCTAACTGGTTCATATCACTTATATATAGAGCATTAGCTAACTGATTCATATCACTCATATATAGAGCATTAGCTAACTGGTTCATATCACTCATATATACCACATTAGCTAACTGGTTCATATCACTTATATATAGCACATTAGCTAACTGGTTCATATCACTTACATATAGCACATTAGCTAACTGGTTCATATCACTTATATATAGAGCATTAGCTAACTGGTTCATATCACTCATATATAGAGCATTAGCTAACTGGTTCATATCACTCATATATAGAGCATTAGCTAACTGGTTCATATCACTCATATATAGAGCATTAGCTAACTGGTTCATATCACTTATATATAGAGCATTAGCTAACTGGTTCATATCACTCATATATAGAGCATTAGCTAACTGGTTCATATCACTCATATATAGAGCATTAGCTAACTGGTTCATATCACTCATATATAGAGCATTAGCTAACTGGTTCATATCACGCATACAGTGGCAAGAAAAAGTATGTGAACATTTTGGAATTACCTGGATTTCTGCATAAATTTGACATACAATTTGATCTGATCTTAATCTTAGTCACAACACAGTGTGCTTAAACTAATAACATACAAATTATTGCATTTTCTTGTCTATATTGAATACATCATTTAAACATTCACAGTGTAGGTTGGAGTATGTGAACCCCAAGGCTAATGACTTCTCCAAAGCTAATTGGAGTCAGGAGTCAACTAACCTGGAGTCGAATCAATGAGACGAGATTGGAGATTTTGGGTTAGATCTGCCCTGACCTATAAAAAAAATCACTAAATTTGAGTTTGCTGTTCACAATAACTTTTGCCTGATGTGAACCATGCCTCGAACAAAAGAGATCTCAGAAGACCTAAGACTAAGAATTGTTGCCTTGCATAAAGCTGGAAAGGGTTACAAAAGTATCTCTAAAAGTCAGTCCGCGGTAAGACAAATTATCTATAAATGGAGAAATTTCAACACTGTTGCTACTCTCCCTAAAAGTGGCTGTCCTACAACGATGACTGCAAGAGCACAGCGCAGAATACTCAATGAGGTTAAGAAGAATCCTAGAGTGTCAGCTAAAGACTTGCAGAAATCTCTGAAAGATGCTAACATCTCTGTTGACGAGTCTACGATACCTAAAACACTAAACAAGAATGGTGTTCATGGGAGGACACCATGGAAGAATCCACTGCTGTCCAAAAACAACATTGCTGCACGTCTGAAGTTTGTAAAAGTGCACCTGGATGTTCCACAGCGCTACTGGCAAAATATTCTGTGGACAGATGAAACTAAAGTTGTGTTGTTTGGAAGGAACATACAATACTATGTGTGGAGAAAACAAGGCACAGCACACCAACATCAAAACCTCATCCTAACTGTAAAGTATGGTGGAGGGAGCCTCATGGTTTGTGGTTGCTTTGCTGCCTCAGGGCCTGGACAGCTTGCTATCACCGACGGAAAAATGAATTCCCAAGTTTATCAAGACATTTTGTAGGAGAATGTAAGGCTATCTGTCCGCCAACAGAAGTTAGGTGAGGCAACAGGACAACAATCCAAAAGACAGAAGTAAATCAACAACAGAATGTCTTGAACAGAACAGAACAGAACTGACCTAAACCCGACTGAGATCCTATGGCATGACCTCAAGAGAGCTGTTCACACCAGACATCAGAAGAATATTGTGGAATTGAAACAGTTTTGTAAAGAGGAATGGTCCAAAATTCCTCCTGACCGTTGTGCAGGTCTGATCCACAACTACAGAACACGTTTGGTTGAGGTTATTGCTGCCAAGAGAGGGTCAACTGTTAAGGGAATTTTTATCAATGATGACTAATTATGTATACATTTCAATCAGGACTGACTAATCAGAATACTATCATGTTACTGTATATGTACTAATCCGAATACTATTATGTTACTCTATATGTACTAATCAGAATACTATTATGTTGCTGTATATGTATGGATTTTAATTCTTGATCCCAGTACTAAATATAATGTGTGTGAATGAATCAAGGATTAGAACAATGACGGTCTGTTCCTGGGTAAGAATGAATGAACGATATCTTCAGACTGGCTAGAATGCTTATCTACACCGGAAAACCTTGGCTCAGTCGTAAATTATATTAAATTGGTAGGGAGACGGATGTGGGAAGGCTTGAGATACAGCCTTTGTACTGGAACGGAGATGGCACGGGTTGGTGCTGAAACTAATGACGTCATTTTCAGTTTAGAACCTGTGGTAACCTGTATCGTGTTCAGTACTCTCGTGAATAAACTCTGCTGGTTGACTTTAATCCTGGGCTCTGTCCATTATTATAGAATAAGGGTCTTACAAATTCTTATGAATTGACAGAGTGTTTAATTTTAATTGGGTATTAAAACATAGAGCAATTTAATTCCTTTAACATCAACTAGTTATGATATCTAAGGGTTCACATACTTTTTCAACCCTGCACTGTGAATGTTTACATGGTGTGTTCAATAAAGACATGAAAAATTATCATTGTTTGTGTGTTATTAGTTTATGCAGACTGTGTTTGTCTATTGTTGTGACTTAGAGGAAGATCAGATAAAATTTCAAATCAAATCAAATTTTATTGGTCACATACACATGGTTAGCAGATGTTAATGCGAGTGTAGCGAAATGCTTGTGCTTCTAGTTCCGACAGTGCAGTAATATCTAACAAATAATCAGACAATTTCCAACAACTACCTCTAATACGTACAAATCTAAAGGGGCGAATGAGAATATGTACATATAAGTATATGGATGAGCGATGGCCGAGTGGAATAGGCAAGGTGCAATAGATGGTATAAAATACAGTATATACATGTGATAAGAGTAAAGTAAGATATGTAAACATTATTAAAGTGGCATTGTTTAAAGTGACTAGTGATCCATTTATTAATGTGTCCAGTGATCGGGTCTCAATGTAGGCAGCAGCCTCTCAGTTAGTGGTGGCTGTTTAACAGTTTATCTCAACAGGCCTTGAGATAGAAGCTGTTTCTCAGTCTCTCGGTCCCAGCTTTGACGCACCTGTACTGACCTCGATTTCTGGATGGTAGCGGGGTGAACAGGCAGTGGCTCGGTTGGTTGTTGTCCTTGATGATCTTTTTGGCCTTCCTGTAACATCGGGTGGTGTAGGTGTCCTGGAGGGCAGGTAGTTTGCCCCCGGTGATGCGTTGTGCAATTTTATGACCAATTTATGCAGAAATCCAGGTAATTCTAAAGGGTTCACATACTTTTTCTTCCCTCTAGATATATGGTGTATTAGATCCCACAGGTTCATATCAATCATATATACTGTATTAGATCCCATAGGTTCATATCAATCATATATACTGTATTAGATCCCACAGGTTCATATCAATCATATATACTGTATTAGATCCCACAGGTTCATATCAATCATATATACTGTATTAGCTAAGTGGGTCATTCCACAGGTTCATATCAATCATATATACTGTATTAGATCCCACAGGTTCATATCAATCTTATATACTGTATTAGCTAAGTGGTTCATACACTCTTAGAAAAAAAGGTGCTATCTAGAACCTACAAGGGTTATTTTGCTGTCCCCATAGGATAACCCTTTGAAGAACCCTTTTTGGTTCCAGGTAGAACTCTTTTGGTTCCAGGTAGCACTCTTTCCCCAGAGGGTTCTACATGAAACCCCAAAGAGTTCTATCTGGAAGCAAAAAGGGTTCTATCTGGAAGCAAAAAGGGTTCTTCAAAGGGTTATCCTGTGGGGACAGCCGAAGAATCCTCTTTCAGCCGAAGACCCCTTTTGGAACCCTTTTGTCTCGGAGTGTTCAGCACCGACTGTCATCCCGCCATGGCTTTGAGATGTCTGCCTAGTATTGCCTTTGGGGTTAGGCCCACCCCTGCAGAACTGAGGAGAGAACTGAGAGAAGGAATGTTATTTGGGGCTTACCCTGAGCCAACCTAGCTTTCCCCACGACACACTGGAGATTCAAAGCACCTTAAAGGGATAGTTCACCCTAATTACAAAATGACATATTGGTTTCTTTACCCAGAAAGCAGTCTATGGACAAGGATGGAATGCTGTCTTACTTTATCAATAGACTGCTTACAGGGTTAGGAAACCAAAATGTAATTTTGTAATTTGTGTGAACCATCAACGTTGACGGAGACTGGAGAAAATTGCTGGGTAATGATATTGTGGCTTACTCTTGAGTTCTCACTCCCCACAGAACACGTCCCTACTCTAGATGCAATACCTTTCTGTATCATGCTGCTTCTCTAGTCATTACACAGGAAATGTAAATTACATCATAGCCATCACGAAAGGCATTTGTTGCTCACACTCAATCTCCTCGACACTCATTTGATATTGATTGGATTTCTATAGCCTTTTCTACAACCTCTGGACTGTGAATTATTCTGTAGTATCTTTCATTATTTATCATCCACACCTCTTGTTCTAATAGATAGAAAACCTCATATTCTCTAGACTTTTACTTCGCTTTGTTGTTTTCCCCCCAACAGTTTTCTAATCACAGACCAATCTAATCATAATCCCTAAAACAGCCGAACATCAAGCTGCATTTAACACTGCGCAAAAATCTATTATTTAGCCAGAATTCTCAGACTGTGTTCTCTGAATCACAGAATGGCTGTGTGTGTGTGTGTGTGTGTGTGTGTGTGTGTGTGTGTGTGTGTGTGTGTGTGTGTGTGTGTGTGTGTGTGTGTGTGTGTGTGTGTGTGTGTGTGTGTGTGTGTGTGTGTGTGTGTGTCACATTGGGAGAGGTAAACACACGGCTTTAGAATTACTGGATGTGCCTTTTAAAAATGATCAGCCTTTATGTAAACTACATCTTCTCTGGAACACTGAAACATACCCACTGATACGTTGAACAGCCTTTATGTACACTACATCTTCTCTGGAACACTGAAACATACCCACTGATATGTTGAACAGCCTTTATGTACATCTACATCTTCTCTGGAACACTGAAACATACCCACTGATACGTTGAACAGCCTTTATGTACACTACATCTTCTCTGGAACACTGAAACATACCCACTGATATGTTGAACAGCCTTTATGTACACTACATCTTTTCTGGAACACTGAAACATACCCACTGATACGTTGAACAGCCTTTATGTACACTACATCTTCTCTGGAACACTGAAACATACCCACTGATACGTTGAACAGCCTTTATGTACACTACATCTTCTCTGGAACACTGAAACATACCCACTGATATGTTGAACAGCCTTTATGTACACTACAGGGGCCCATCTTCTCTGAACCACTGAAACATACCCACTAGGGACCCACTTGAACAGACATATATGTACACTACATCTTCTCTGGAACACTGAAACATACCCACTAGATATGTTGAACAGGGGCCTTTATGTACATCTACATCCTCATGGAACACTGAAACCCATAGGCACCAGCAGGCCTGATATGTTGAACAGCCTTTATGTACATCTACATCTTCTCTGGAACACTGAAACATACCCACTCAGCCTTTATGTACACTACATCTTCTCTGGAACACTGAAACATACCCACTGATATGTTGAACAGCATGTACATCTACATCTTCTCTGGAACACTGAAACATACCCACTGATATGTTGAACAGCCTTTGGTCCCATAGTGACCGGAAGGTTACTACATCTTCTCTGGAACACTGAAACCATAGACACCACTGATATGTTGAACAGCCTTTATGTACACTACATCTTCTCTGGAACACTGAAACATACCCACTAGACACTTTATGTACACTACATCTTCTCTGGAACACTACAACATACAGGCCCATAGACACTGATATGTTGAACTACAGGCCCATAGACACTACAGGCCCATAGACACTACAGACACATAGACACTCAGACACTACAGGATAGACACTGAAACATAGACACTACAGACACTACATATGTTAGACACTACAGGCCCATAGACACTACCCAACTTTCACCTTCAATGATACAGTATTGAAACACCTGTAAAAACATACCCTACCATTTGTGCTGACTTGCTCATTTATGTAACACGTACATCTTCTCTGGAACACTGAAACACTACAGGGGTGGCAGGTATTGTGGTTAGAGCATTGGGACAGTAACCTGAACAGGTTGCTGGATCATACCCACTGAGCCGACAAGGTAAAAATCTGTCTTCTCTGGACACTGAACCAGGTAGTTGACCCCCTGTTCCTCGGTAGGCTGTCATTGTAAATCTAATTTGTTCTTAACTGACTTGCTTAGTTAAAAAGCATCTTATTTTTCTAAATACAGGTACAACACAGTACACAGAGGTGTTGTAATTATGTCACTACATACTGTTACAGACAGTCATGGACTGAACAAGATCTCTCTAATCATCACCCTTCCTCCATTCATCACTAGCCTGGTCCCAGGTCTGTTTGTGCTGTCTTACTATTGTAGTGAGTTGGCAAACATACAAACTATATCTGGAACCAGGCTAATGCATGAATCTCTTACTTTCCAATCCAGAACACAGAGAGACACAGACTTGTGATGTCTGCCCCTGTTGGTTACATCGATCCATTGTGGTCCTGAAACAACACCACTAAATGCCTGATCAGCCCCCCCTTATCCATTCATCATTGTGGTCCTGAACAACACCACTAAATGCCTAATCACCCCCCTTATCCATTCATCATTGTGGTCCTGAACAACACCACTGAAGCCTAATCACCGCCCCTTTATCCATTCATCATTGTGGTCCTGAACAACACCGCTAAAGCCTAATCACCCCCCTTATCCATTCATCATTGTGGTCCTGAACAACCCACTAAAGCCTAATCACAGACCCATATCCATTCATCATTGTGGTCCTGAACAACACCCATAAAGCCTAATCACCCCCCTTATCCATTCATCATTGTGGTCCTAACAACACCAGAAATATAAAGCCTAATCACCCCCCTTATCCATTCATCATTGTGGTCCTGAACAACACCACTAAAGCCTAATCCCCCCCTATCCATTCATCATTGTGGTCCTGAACAACACCTCTTAAATAAAGCCTAATCACCCCCCCCTTATCCATTCATCATTGTGGTCCTGAACAACTACAGACACATAGACCTCTAAAGCCTAATCACCCCCCATCCATTCATCATTGTGGTCCTGAACAACACCACTAAAGCCTAATCACCCCCATCCATTCATCATTGTGGTCCTGAACAACACCACTAAAGCCAATCACCCCCCTTATCCATTCATCATTGTGGTCCTGAACAACACCACTAAAGCCTAATCACCCCCCTATCCATTCATCATTGTGGTCCTGAACAACACCACAAAGCCTAATCACCCCCTTATCCATTCATCATTGTGGTCCTGAACAACACCACTAAAGCCTAATCACCCCCCCCCCCCTTATTCATTCATCATTGTGGTCCTGAACAACACCTCTAAACCTAATCACCCCCCCTTATTCATTCATCATTGTGGTCCTGAACAACACCACTAAAAACTAATCACCCCCCCCTTATCCATTCATCATTGTGGTCCTGAACAACACCACTAAAGCCTAATCATGGACTGTTATCCATTCATCATTGTGGTCCTCCACATCACCACTAAAGCCTAATCACCCTGTTATCCATTCATCATTGTGGTCCTGAACAAGACCACTAAAGCCTAATCAACCCCCCCTTATCCATTCATCATTGTGGTCCTGAACAACACCACTAAAGCATAATCATGTCCCCCTTATCCATTCATCATTGTGGTCCTGAACAACACCACTAAAGCCTAATCACCCCACCCTTATCCATTCATCATTGTGGTCCTGAACAACACCACTAAAGCCTAATCACCCCCCCCTTATCCATTCATCATTGTGGTCCTGAACAACACCGCTAAAGCCTAATCACCCCCCTTATCCATTCATCATTGTGGTCCTGAACAACACCACTAAAGCCTAATCACCCCCCCTTATCCATTCATCATTGTGGTCCTGAACAACACCTCTAAAGCCTAATCACCCCCCCTTATCCATTCATCATTGTGGTCCTGAACAACACCACTAAAGCCTAATCACCCCCCTTATCCATTCATCATTGTGGTCCTGAACAACACCACTAAAGCCTAATCACCCCCCCCCCCTATCCATTCATCATTGTGGTCCTGAACATCACCACTAAAGCCTAATCACCCCCCTTATCCATTCATCATTGTGGTCCTGAACAACACCACTAAAGCCTAATCACCCCCCCTTATCCATTCATCATTGTGGTCCTGAACAACACCACTAAAGCCTAATCACCCCCCCTTATCCATTCATCATTGTGGTCCTGAACAACACCACTAAAGCCTAATCACCCCCCCCTTATCCATTCATCATTGTGGTCCTGAACAACACCACTAAGAGCCTAATCACCCCCCCTTATCCATTCATCATTGTGGTCCTGAACAACACCACTAAAGCCTAATCACCCCCCCTTATCCATTCATCATTGTGGTCCTGAACAACACCACTAAAGCCTAATCACCCCCCTTATCCATTCATCATTGTGGTCCTGAACAACACCACTAAAGCCTATTCACCCCTCCCCCTTATCCATTCATCAATGTGTGGTCCTGAACAACACCACTAAAGCCTAATCACCCCTCCCCTTATCCATTCATCATTGTGGTCCTGAACAACACCACTAAAGCCTAATCACCCCCCCTTATCCATTCATCAATGTGGTTGGTCCTGAACAACACCACTAAAGCCTATTCACCCCCCCCTTATCCATTCATCAATGTGGTTGGTCCTGAACAACACCGCTGAGAGCCTATTCACCTCTCCCCCTTATCCATTCATCAATATGGTTGGTCCTGAACAACACCGCTGAGAGCCTATTCACCTCTCCCCCTTATCCATTCATCATTTTCTCTCTCTGCTCCTCCCTTCATCATCTTCCAGAGACACAGAGCGCTGTGAGCGGATGAAGGAGGGAGGGATGTAGGGATAAATTGGCAGCATTTCCATTACAAAGAAGAGTGACTGAGGAGGAAGCTCTGCAGCTGGAAGTGTCTGATAAATGTGAGTGTATATAACCCATTACCATCAAACATTGGCACTTCAAATCTCACATCCCTGCACTGCTGAGAACCACTACAGCTCTATGACAGCTAAGGAAAAGAAGAGACAACAGAGAGAGAGAGAGAGAGAGAGAGAGGGGGGGGGGGAGAGAGAGACAGAGACAGAGAGAGAGAAAGAGAGAGAGAGAGAGGGGGAGAGAGAGAGAGACAGAGAGAGACAGAGAGACAGAGAGACAGAGAGACAGAGAGACAGAGAGACAGAGAGACAGAGAGACAGAGAGACAGAGAGACAGAGAGAGAGAGAGAGAGAGGGGGGGAGAGAGACAGAGAGAGACAGAGAGACAGAGAGAGAGACAGAGAGACAGAGAGACAGAGAGACAGAGAGACAGAGAGGGGAGCAGAGATGCTGTACATGTCTTTTCCACTGAAGGGCAGTGCCAGAGAGAGACAGATCACGGTTCAGAGATTTCCATTTGCCCATTGCCTGCTTGATTCCTGAACCAAGCGGGATGTTCAGCCTAATTTGATATCTGGTACTGACCTCCAACCAAGTAGGCCAGTGGGTGGGGTTACAAATGCCAGTACTCAAGATTGGTCTCACGCAATGAGACACAGAGAGAGATGTTGGTATTAGAAGACAGAGACAGGAGACATTTTTATAAGAGAAGGTCAATCTGACTAGGAATGGTCCAGCCACAGATATAACAGACAGCTACACTAACCAATAACTCAGAAGCTAAAAACAAATCACAAGAGACAAATTGGTCAGTTGGAGATGTCCAAGCACTCTTGGTATCTGGACAGACTCCAGCATCCAGAGAGACAGAGAGACACCAGGGATGAAAAGGTCAGAAAACATATTGGATACACGAGCTGAAAAGAGAATCCATCAGTCAATAAAACAGTGCATGTAAAAAATTAAGAAACTCAAGAAAGCAAGAATATAAAAAGATGAAAGACTACAACAACAAAGATCAGACAGCCAGATGGCCAGATAGCCATATTTGAAGCCATGATGACACCCAGTAGCATAATCAGACACGGTAATAGATTGTTTTTAGACAAATTACTATCTAGCTAGCTATCAATGTCTTCATCCACGGAAGACCAACGTCGTGAGACTTGGCTACATGTTTGACACAGGAGACAGAGAGAAACAAACATATTTAGACTTTTCACATTATACAAACAAACATATTTAGACACAGAGGACAGACAGAGAGAGAGAGACAGAGAGACAGAGAGAGATAGTAAAGTTCCACAACCCCTGAGCCCTGCACCCCCAGACACCCAGGGACCATCGACACAATCAATGTCTGTTTTCCACACCCCCAGACACAGGGTCCATGCGACACAATGAATGTTCCTATCACCCCTTCCCCCAGGGTCCATCCATTTGCAATCAATGCCTGCTTGATTCCTGGAACCCCCAACACCCATGTTCATCGACCAATCAATCTGGTACCCTGACCTCCAACCCCAAGTACCCAGTGGGTGGGGTTACAAAATGCCACAACCCAATGATTGGTCTCAGACACCAATGATGTCACAATCAATGTTCCTACATATGTTGTTATTACCCAAACCACGAGTCACTGTTCTCCCCCTTTTTATAAGAGAAGGTCAATCTGACTAGGAATGGTCCAGCCACAGATATAACTTGAGCCCTGCACCCCCAGCACACCAGGGTCCATTGAACAATCTTAAGCTAAAAACAAATCACCTGAGCCCTGAAGCAAATTGGTCAGTTGGAGATGTCCAAGCACCCTTGAGTATCTGGACAGACTCCAGCATCCAGAGGCCACTGGATTCTTCCACCAGGGATGAAAAGGTCCTCAAAAACATATTGGATACCCTGCACTGACAAGGGAATCCATCAGAATAAAACAGTGCCTGTAAAAAATTAAGAAACTCAAGAGACACCAAGAATATAAAAAGATGAAAGACTACAACAACAAAAGTGGATCAGACAGCCAGATGGCCAGATAGCCATGTTTTGAAGCCCTGATGACACCCAGACACCCAGATAATCCATCGACACAATCAATGTTCCTTGTTTTTAGACAAATTACACAATATCTAGCTAGCCCTATCAATGTCTTCAGCAACCCCTGAGCCCTAAAACATCCAGGGAAGACCAATCAATGTCCTTCAACCCCTGAGCCCTACATGTTTGAGGGACCATCGACACAATCAATGCTCACATTATACAAACAAACCCCCAGACACCCAGACTTTTCCAGAGGACAATGCTCCTGAACCCCTGGACTCAGAGGAAGCTGCATGTTCGAACAGTAAAACCACAACCCCTGAGCCCTGCACCCCCAGACACCCAGGGACCATCGACACAATCAATGTTCCTACAACCCCTGAGCCCTGCACCCCCAGACACCCAGGGTTCATCGACACAATCAATGTTCCTACAACCCCTGAGCCCTGCACCCCCAGACACCCAGGGTCCATCGACACAATCAATGTTCCTACAACCCCTGAGCCCTGCACCCCCAGACACCCAGGGTCCATCGACACAATCAATGTTCCTACAACCCCTGAGCCCTGCACCCCCAGACACCCAGGGACCATCGACACAATCAATGTTCCTACAACCCCTGAGCCCTGCACCCCCAGACACCCAGGTCCATCGACACAATCAATGTTCCTACAACCCCTGAGCCCTGCACCCCCAGACACCCAGGGACCATCGACACAATCAATGTTCCTACAACCCCTGAGCCCTGCACCCCCAGACACCCAGGGTCCATCGACACAATCAATGTTCCTACAACCCCTGAGCCCTGCACCCCCAGACACCCAGGGTCCATCGACACAATCAATGTTCCTACAACCCCTGAGCCCTGCACCCCCAGACACCCAGGGTCCATCGACACAATCAATGTTCCTACAACCCCTGAGCCCTGCACCCCCAGACACCCAGGGTCCATCGACACAATCAATGCTCCTTCAACCCCTGAGCCCGCACCCCCAGACACCCAGGGTCCATTCTCAATTGGTCCTAAACCCAATGAGCCCTCATCCACAGTAAGCTTTTATCCATTGACACAATCAATGTTCCTAACCCCTGATTATTCAAAGAGAGGGTGTGGATCTAATGTAATTTACCCCTGAGCCCTGCCCCCCAGACACCCAGGTATTCGGCACAATCAATTTCCGACAACCCCTGCCACATTTCAGGCTTCAAACATAAAGGGTCCAACACAATCAATTTTTGCCCCTGAAGAATCACACAATCAATGGGACTACAATCCCTGAAGCCCTGCACCCCAGACACCCAGGGACCATCGACACAATCAATTCCTAACAAATCAAAAACTGAAAAATTGGGACCATCGACACAATCAATGTATCCTCAACCCCTGAGCCCTGCACCCCCAGACACCCAGGGTCCACCGACACAATTGAGGGTCCATCGACACAATCAATGCCACCTTTTGCTGCCTATTGCACAGATGTACCCAGGGACCATCGACACAATCAATGTCCTTAACCCCTGAGTTTTGCACCCATCGACACAATCAATGTTCCTCAACCCCTGAGCCCTCACCCCCAGCAAAACAGCAATGTCCTACAACCCCTGCCAGTGAGGTTGGAGGGACCATCGACATCAATGTTCCTGAACCCCTGAGCCCTGCACCCCCAGTTCTTTCCATCACACAATCAATGTTCCTACAACCCCTGATTCAGGTCTGGGACCATCGACACAATTGGCCATTCAACCCCTGAGCCCTGCACCCCCAGAACCCATTCCATCGACACAATCAATGTTCCTGGATCAACCCTGTTGGAAGACAAATCACCATCCCAGACACCCAGGGACCATCGACACAATCAATGTTCTTCCAACCCCTGGCCCTGCACCCCCAGACACCCAGGGACCATCTTCACATCAATGCTCCTAAACCCCTGAGCCCTGCACCCCCAGACACCCAGGGTCCATCGACACAATCAATGTTCCTAAACCCCTGAGCCATGCACCCCACCAGGGACCATCGACACAATCAATGTTCAGGATGATAAGCTGTGTTGCTTTTACGCCAAACATAACGGGACATTGACACAATCAATGTTCCTAAACCCCTGAGTTTCTGACCCCCAGACACCCAGGGTCCATCCACAATCAATGTGTCTCCCAGGTGGCCATCGTGGCAAACCCCCAGGGTCCATCGACACAATCAATGTTCCTATCTTTAAGAACCCAGGGCCATCGACACAATCAATGTTCCTACAACCCCTGCCCTGCACTCCCAGACACCCAGGGTCCATCGACACAATCAATGTTCCTATGGACCCCTGAGCCCTGCACCCCCAGACACCCAGGGACCATCGACACAATCAATCCTGCCCTGCACCCCCAGACACCCAGGGTCCATCATCCCTACAACCCCTGAGCCCTGCATCCCCAGACACCTTGGGCATCATCGACACAATCAATGTTCCTTGTACCCCTGAGCCCTGCACCCCCAGACACCCAGGGTCCATCGACACAATCAATGTTCCTGAACCCCTTCCAGCCCTGCACCCCCAGACACCCAGGGTCCATCGACACAATCAATGTTCCTAAACCCTGAGCCCTGCACCCCCAGACACCCAGGGTCCATCGACACAATCAATGCTTTAAACCCCTGAGCCCTGCACCCCCAGACACCCAGGGTCCATCGACACAATGTGTTCCTTGTTCTCCCCCAGACACCCAGGGACCATCATGATGCCCTGCCCTGCACCCCCAGACACCCAGGGACCATCGACACAATCAATGCATTCCTATAACCCCTGAGCCCTGCACCCCCAGACACCCAGGGTCCATCGACACAATCAATGTTCCTTTAACCCCTGGTCACCCCCAGACACCCAGGGACCATCGACACAATCAATGAACTTCCTGGAACCCCTGAGCCCTGCACCCCCAGACACCCAGGGTCCATCGACATCAATTTTGCACGCCCAACCCCTGAGTTTTTGATTTGTTAGACACCCAGGGTCCATCGACACAATCAAATGTCCTTCAACCCCTGAGCCCTGTCCCACCAGACACCCAGGGTCCATCGAAAAAATCAATTTTATATCTTTATGCTTGAAGCCCCAGACCCCCAAGGGTCCATTCTCAGTTGGTAAACAGTTCAATCTCATCCATATGTTCCTAAATATTATTCAAGGAGAGGGTGTGGATCTAGTAATATATAAAAACTGTCACACTGATTCAATGAATCATATTCTGACCCGAGACCTTTACTATTTGCATCATTTATGTATCTGGTTGGTAGATCTGGTTGGCCCCACACTGGCCTTTGCGGGATAAGATTTAATGCATATGAGGCAACAAAACTGCACTCACACTGACTGCCCTCAGGTTTGCTTTGTAGTCTGTACATTATCATCCCTGTACTGCACATCTCATTTCTTCTGCCTTTATACACTGAAGAAAAATATATACGCAACATGTAAAGTGTTGGTCGCATGTTTCATGAACTGAAATAAAAGATTGCAGAAATGTTCCATACGCACAAAAATTTATTTCTCCAAAATGTTGTGCACAAATGTGTTTACATCCTGTTAGTGAGCATTTCTCCTTTGCCAAGATAATCCATCCACCTGACAGATGTGGCATATCAAGAAGCTGATTAAACAGCATGATCATTACACAGGTGCACCTTGTGCTGGGGACAATAGAAGGCCGCTCTAAAATGTGCAGTTTTGTCACACAACACAATGCCAGAGCTGTTGCCAGAGAATTGAATGTTCATTCCTCTACCATAAGCCGCCTCCAGCGTCGTTTTAGAGAATATGGCAGTATGTCCAATCAGCCTCACAACCACAGACTATGTGTAACCACGCCAGTCCAGGACCTCCACATTCGGCTTCTTCACCTGTGGGATCGTCTGAGACCAGCCACTTGAGTATTTCTGTCTGTAATAAAGCCCTTTTGTTGGGAAAAACTCATTCTGATTGGCCGGTCCTGGTTCCCCAGTGGGTGGGCCTATGGCTGTGCTCCTGCCCAGTCATGTGGAATCCTTAGTTGACGGTCTAATTTATCTATTTTAATTGACTCATTTCGTTATATGAACTGTAACTCAGTAAAATCATTGACATGTTTGCATGTTGCGTTTATATTTTTGGTCAGTATATTTTCCCAGGGACGAAAAAGACACAGAGCACAACCAGCGCATACCTGAACTTCACGAGGGAGACCAAGGCCTCATACCTGGAGACACTTGAGACCCAGCATCAGCAGCAGGATGAGCACTTCAGTCAGCTGCGTGAAGATGAGGCAGCAGCCAGCCAGGGCAGCAAACAGGACAGCCAGGGCAGCAAACAGGACAGCCAGGGCAGCAAACAGGACAGCCAGGGCAGCAAACAGGACAGCCAGGGCAGCAAACAGGACAGCCAGGGCAGCAAACAGGACCGCCAGGGCAGCAAACAGGACAGCCAGGGCAGCAAACAGGACACCCAGGGCAGCAAACAGGACAGCCAGGGCAGCAAACAGGACAGCCAGGGCAGCAAACAGGACAGATTGTCCAGGCCAGCAAACAGGATGCCAGGGCCAGCAGCAGACACAAGACTAAACTGGACAGCCAGGGCTTAGTAAACTACTTAATTTTTTATTCACAAACTTTTCCACTACATCAAAAGCATTCTGAATGTGGTTTCAGGGCACTGCAATACATTATTTAGCCTACTGTTAAACAGGAAAATTATGTACATTTTGCAGCAAACAATACACCTTAAATATGCTTACTTGGCCCAGATGCCTCGGAAATAAAGCTTCATAGCTGTATTTGGACAGATTGTCCAGGCCATAAAAATCAGACACCAGCAGCAGACACAAGACAAAACTGGCTGAAGTTCTTACCAGGGGGTAAAAACTTTAACTTTTATTCACTTACTTTTCCACTACATCAAAAGCATTCTGAATGTGGTTTCAATTACTGTTTAAATCATTATTTAGGGGTACTGTTAAACAATGAAAATTATGTACATTTTGCAGATTTTGTCATGCAATAGTTCTGTTGTTGCTGCTATGCTTAAACTTGTTGATTTGAAATGTAGGAAATAAAGATTAGGCATACTGTGATTGACACACTAAATGAAACAACAAATCAAACACGAGTGTAGGTACATAGATAAAACTATTGTAGTAGGGTCTTCCCAGGGGGTAGAAAACTCAACTAAGAATATACATGATGTCTAAATGTTAAATCTGCATAAGGGAGTAAATGAGTAGGTTAATAATCCTCAAAGGTAAAATCATGAGATGGGGGGTGCAGTAACCAAGAAAGGGAGACAACCACTGAGATAAGGGACCAGGCTTGGTCTGTCATACTAGTAGTTCTGATGTTGCTGCTTTGCTGTCCAAACTGTGTTGGTAGAGTTGGGTGCTAAAGGGTGTTGGTAGAGTTGGATGCTAAAGGGTGTTGGTAGAGTTGGGTGCTAAAGAGTGTTGGTAGAGTTGGGTGCTAAAGGGTGTTGGTAGAGTTGGGTGCTAAAGGGTGTTGGTAGAGTTGGGTGCTAAAGAGTGTTGGTAGAGTTGGGTGCTAAAGGGTGTTGGTAGAGTTGGGTGCTAAAGGGTGTTGGTAGAGTTGGGTGCTAAAGGGTGTTGGTAGAGTTGGGTGCTAAAGGGTGTTGGTAGAGTTGGGTGCTAAAGGGTGTTGGTAGAGTTGGGTGCTAAAGGGTGTTGTAAGAGTTGGGTGCTAAAGGGTGTTGGTAGAGTTGGGTGCTAAAGGGTGTTGGTAGAGTTGGGTGCTAAAGGGTGTTGTAAGAGTTGGGTGCTAAAGGGTGTTGGTAGAGTTGGGTGCTAAAGGGTGTTGGTAGAGTTGGGTGATAAAGGGTGTTGGTAGAGTTGGGTGCTAAAGAGTGTTGGTAGAGCTGCTGGTAAATTGCGTCATCTATTGCTGTCTTAAAATCGTCACTAGCAGTTTTTCCCGATAATTAAACCTAGTCCTGTTTCCAGCTCCTTGGCAAATGGAAAACAACTATGAACCAACAAGGCTAGTTTGTGTTGGTTCCGGTTCGGCCCGACACGGTTTGGTTCCTCTAGTGAAATTGCACCAATAGAGACAAGTCGGTTCTCCCAGAGACGCGGCAGGAGTCATGGAGAGCTAGAGAGACTCCAGTGGGGTCCAGCAGGGTTCCAGCAGCAGGTGTGATCTACATATCCTCCTCAATCATTGATTTGATCTTGTTGCATAACAGAACAGAACTTTCTACATCACATTGGAACGTCCCTCAACTACCCAACACACACACACATCTGATATTACAAACACTGCAGGAGGCATAGAAGAAGCTTTAAGGTGGACCATAGTTAGCCCACTGGGCACACACTGGTTGAATCAACGTTGTTTCAACATAATTTGTCAACGTATTGTGACGTGGAATCAACGTGGAAAATACATTGGATTTGAAAAAAGTCAACCATTTCCAGCAGCATTGTAAAGATTGAAATGATGATAAAACAGGTTGTTACATCAATCTAATTTCAACATAATCATCAGAACTATGTATACATTGAAATTGCGAGGACAATTCCACATAGAAATGTAAAAAATATTTTTCATCCTATATTCAATATATATTGGGTGGTTGAAATGACATTGAATTTATTATTTCATTCTACATTATATTTGACCTTTTTAAAATATTGATAGTAACATTTTTTTGAATATATTTTCTACATAGATTCCACGTCGCAATACATTGTCAAATTACATTGAACCAACATTGATTCAACCAGTATGTGGCCAGTGGGCGAGCGATGGTCCACCTCAAAGTGGGAGGTTCCTTCCAAAGCCTTCTCAGTGAGGACACCAGTTCCAGCCAAATCCCAAACCTATTAGAATGGCTGCAGTATATACACTATATAACTGATATCCAAAACATACAACTCACACAACAAAAGCAGTAAACGGTGTCATATACCCAGAAGACTCTCAGCGCGACACTGTGCACACATCTTTAATGGCAGTGGGAGGGCGAGAGAGTTGGACGTTTAAGAAGCGTGGCTGTCAAGTGACCATATGGTGTTCGACAAGTTCTGACATGTTGGCCCTCTGATTTGATGTGATTATGTGAGGCTTCATTAGACAGCCTGCTCCTGTCGGACATTAGAAATATAGCAGGTCCAGTTCTGGCTGTTTCATTTGTTTCCTATTCGATAAATAATACAGATTCATGTCATTTCAGCCTCAGCAGGCCACCCATGTTGTTGTTGTTGTTGTAGTGTGTGTGGCCCTCAGACCCATCTCTGCCCAGTGTAGGCAGTATAGGCAGAACCATCTCCCTTTCCTATGTAATGCACACTGTCACACGCCCTGGCCAGAGTCACACACACACACTGTATATAGACGTTTTATACTGTATCATTGACTGTATGTTTGTAAATTCCATGTGTAACTGTGTTGTCGTATGTGTTGCACTGGTTTGCTTTATTCTTGGCCAGGTCGCAGTTGTAAATGAGAACTTGTTCTCAACAAGCCTACCTGGTTAAGTAAAGGTGAAATATATATACAGTATATATTTTTTTAAATAATCACACACACACACACACACACACACACACACACACACACACACACACACACACAGTCCACACACACATACACACACACACAGTACCACACATACACACACACACACACAACTAGTCCAGCAGGGCATACATAACACACATACAATAGTCCAGCAGGGCATACATAACACACATACAGTAGTCCAGCAGGGCATACATAACACACATACAGGGCATAGTCCAGCAGGGCATACATAACACACATACAGTAGTCCAGCAGGGCATACATAACACACATACAGTAGTCCAGCAGGGCATACATAACACACATACAGTAGTCCAGCAGGGCATACATAACACACATACAGTAGTCCAGCAGGGCATACATAACACACATACAGTAGTCCAGCAGGGCATACATAACACACATACAGTAGTCCAGCAGCATACATAACACACATACAGTAGTCCAGCAGCATACATAACACACATACAGTAGTCCAGCAGCATACATAACACACATACAGTAGTCCAGCAGCATACATAACACACATACAGTAGTCCAGCAGCATACATAACACACATACAGTAGTCCAGCAGCATACATAACACACATACAGTAGTCCAGCAGCATACATAACACACATACAGTAGTCCAGCAGCATACATAACACACATACAGTAGTCCAGCAGCATACATAACACACATACAGTAGTCCAGCAGCATACATAACACACATACAGTAGTCCAGCAGCATACATAACACACATACAGTAGTCCAGCAGCATACATAACACACATACAGTAGTCCAGCAGCATACATAACACACATACAGTAGTCCAGCAGCATACATAACACACATACAGTAGTCCAGCAGCATACATAACACACATACAGTAGTCCAGCAGCATACATAACACACATACAGTAGTCCAGCAGCATACATAACACACATACAGTAGTCCAGCAGCATACATAACACACATACAGTAGTCCAGCAGCATACATAACACACATACAGTAGTCCAGCAGCATACATAACACACATACAGTAGTCCAGCAGCATACATAACACACATACAGTAGTCCAGCAGCATACATAACACACATACAGTAGTCCAGCAGGGCATACATAACACACATACAGTAGTCCAGCAGCATACATAACACACATACAGTAGTCCAGCAGCATACATAACACACATACAGTAGTCCAGCAGCATACATAACACACATACAGTAGTCCAGCAGCATACATAACACACACACATACAGTAGTCCAGCAGCATACATAACACACATACAGTAGTCCAGCAGCATACATAACACACATACAGTAGTCCAGCAGGGCATACATAACACACATACAGTAGTCCAGCAGCATACATAACACACATACAGTAGTCCAGCAGCATACATAACACACATACAGTAGTCCAGCAGCATACATAACACACATACAGTAGTCCAGCAGGGCATACATAACACACATACAGTAGTCCAGCAGCATACATAACACACATACAGTAGTCCAGCAGCATACATACATAACACACATAACACACATACAGTAGTCCAGCAGCATACATAACACACATACAGTAGTCCAGCAGCATACATAACACACATACAGTAGTCCAGCAGCATAACATAACACACATACAGTAGTCCAGCAGCATACATAACACACATACAGTAGTCCAGCAGCATAACATAACACACATACAGTAGTCCAGCAGCATAACATAACACACATACAGTAGTCCAGCAGCATACATAACACACATACAGTAGTCCAGCAGCATACATAACACACATACAGTAGTCCAGCAGCATACATAACACACATACAGTAGTCCAGCAGCATTACATAACACACATACAGTAGTCCAGCAGGGTATTCATAACACACATACAGTAGTCCAGCAGCATACATAACATTACACATACAGTAGTCCAGCAGCATACATAACATTATACAGTAGTCCAGCAGCATTACATAACACACATGATAGTCAGCAGGGCACACACACAGACATTACCCCCAATGGTAACATTACACAGACATTACCCCCAATGTAACCAGCATTACCCCCAATGATAACATTATACAGACATTACCCCCAATGGTAACATTATACAGCAGCATACCCCAATGGTAACATTATACAGACATTCCCCAATGCATAACATTACACAGACATTACCACTAATGATAACATTACAGCATACATAACACCCCAATGATAACATTACCAGACAGCATAATGGTAACATTATACAGACATTACCACTAATGATAACACTTTGTACAGACATTACCACTAATGATAACATTATACAGACATTACCCCCAAACATTATGAACACTACCACAGACATGCCACTAATGATAACATTATCAGACATTACCCCTAATGATAACATTACACAGACATTACCCCTAATGATAACATTACACAGACATTACCCCTAATGGTAACATTACACAGACATTACCACTAATGATAACATTACACAGACATTACCCCCAATGGTAACATTACACAGACATTACCCCTAATGGTAACATTACACAGACATTACCCCCAATGGTAACATTACACAGACATTACCCCTAATGATAACATTACACAGACATTACCCCCAATGGTAACATTATACAGACATTACCCCTAATGATAACATTACACAGACATTACCCCCAATGGTAACATTACACAGACATTACCCCCAATGGTAACATTATACAGACATTACCCCCAATGATAACATTACACAGACATTACCCCCAATGGTAACATTACACAGACATTACCACTAATGGTAACATTACACAGACATTACCCCCAATGGTAACATTATACAGACATGACCCCCAATGGTAACATTATACAGACATTACCACTAATGGTAACATTATACAGACATGACCCCCAATGGTAACATTATACAGACATTACCCCCAATGGTAACATTATACAGACATTACCCCCAATGGTAACATTATACAGACATTACCACTAATGATAACATTATACAGACATTACCCCCAATGGTAACATTATACAGACATTACCCCCAATGGTAACATTACACAGACATTACCCCCAATGGTAACATTACACAGACATTACCCCCAATGGTAACATTACACAGACATTACCCCCAATGGTAACATTATACAGACATTACCACTAATGGTAACATTATACAGACATTACCCCCAATGGTAACATTACACAGACATTACCCCCAATGGTAACATTACACAGACATTACCCCCAATGGTAACATTATACAGACATTACCCCTAATGATAACATTATACAGACATTACCACTAATGATAACATTATACAGACATTACCACTAATGATAACATTATACAGACATTACCACTAATGGTAACATTATACAGACATTACCCCTAATGATAACATTATACAGACATTACCCCCAATGGTAACATTATACAGACATTACCCCTAATGATAACATTATACAGACATTACCACTAATGATAACATTATACAGACATTACCCCCAATGGTAACATTATACAGACATTACCACTAATGATAACATTATACAGACATTACCCTAATGATAACATTACACAGACATTACCCCCAATGGTAACATTATACAGACATTACCCCCAATGGTAACATTACACAGACATTACCCCCAATGGTAACATTATACAGACATTACCCCCAATGGTAACATTATACAGACATTACCCCCAATGGTAACATTATACAGACATTACCCCCAATGGTAACATTATACAGACATTACCCCCAATGGTAACATTATACAGACATTACCCCTAATGGTAACATTATACAGACATTACCCCTAATGATAACATTACACAGACATTACCCAGACATTACAATGGTAACATTATTACCCCAATGGTACATTACCAGACATTACCCCCAATGGTAACATTACACAGACATTACCCCCAATGGTAACATTATACAGACATTACCCCCAATGGTAACATTATACAGACATTACCACTACCCCCAATGGTAACATTATACAGACATTACCCCAATGGTAACATTATACAGACATTACACACTAATGATAACATTATACAGACATGACCCCATTTAGCAATGGTAACATTATACAGACATTTTTACCACTAATGATAACATTATACAGACATGACCCCCCAATGGTAATGGTTCTGTTGTTTTCTCAAGTAAAAACATTATACAGACATCAACCTCAATGCTAATGGTAAAAAACATTATACAGACATGACCCTCAATGGTAACATTATACAGACATTACCACTAAAAACATTATACAGACATCAACCTCAATGGTAAGGGTGGTTTACAGTTTTCCCATAGTAAAAACATTATACAGACATCAACCTCAATGGTCATGGTTTACAGTTTTACCCCCAATGGTAAAAACATTATACAGACATTAACCCCAATGGTCACATTTTCACATAGTACATTACACAGACATTACCCCCAATGGTAAAATTATACAGACATCAACCTCAATGGTAAGGGTGGTTTGATGTTTTCGCATAGTTAAAACAACCATATACTTTTTAAGATTGTCGAATAAGAGGCATTCATTATTTGTTCATTTATTAATGTATTTATTCCCAACAGCCATTAACCCAAACAAAGAAGAATATGTAGTGAAAGGAGGAGTGCTATTGTTAACAACATTTAAATCTCTACGATGTTAATGCCTTATAAGGTATCCTTTCCTACTGGCCTATATGATGAAGAGTTCCAGACAGAGTGGCAGTGGTATGATAACAGAACAGGCAGTTGGCAGGCCCAGTCCAATGTTCCATCCACAATGTCTCTAGTCTAGTTAGCTCACTGTGTGTCCCTGAAAGCTCCAGCTATATTTAAACAACGGTAATAAATACTAGTGTTCGGTCCTGGGGGTTCCCAACGCTAGAGAAACTGGAGATAGGCTCCTACCCTATAGGCCGTTGTGGCTCAGACAAGGCTAGTTACTGTAAATACTAGTGAGGATGGGACTTGACCATTGTAGCTCTGTTCGAATAATCATACTAACCATACTATTTGTGAAGTAAATTGAGTATGTAGTATGTTTATTGGTCATAGTATGGATATAGTAAGTATGCCAACATTTCCAGGAAGTCATACTAAATTCGGCAAAATATGAAGTATACACGCAGTGGACACTATTTCCGTACTTTAGGGCCCATAATGCAATTCTTCAGGAAATGGGCATGGCTACACATCGTTTCCAGATTTGAAGAAAATGTTGGAAAATATGAAGTGGAAGTCCAACGAGAGCTGATACAAATTCATTGCTTTAACTGATTATGGCAAATGTTAAGAAAATGTTGAGCAATGTAATAAAGTAATGACTTTTCAAATAAGTTACCTTACACATTATGTTGGCTGACAATTTGTTAGCTACGCTATCCTTACGAACCCCATAGCGTATCGGTATGTACCAGTATGTTGTTAGCTAGCTACCTAGCGTTAGTTGGCTACTTATATACATTCATTATACATCAAACTTGCAAGTATATTAACTATAGGGTAACAAACTACCCAACGTTTATTGACTTGATTTTTCCCGTCATTCTTAGCTTAGCTAAGTGGTATAGTCATTGTGCATTCTCAATGGAGATTTGTGTGCTTTCGTAAATTCTCTCTGGCTATCTACTCTGATTTCAGAGCACTCTTGTATGAGTGTACCAGAGCAAAGAATAATGAATTTACGAGCCTCAAACCCCGTTGAATATGGCCGTGTCAGTAAACATCGGCAAAAAACGTAATTAAATTGTTGCCAGCAGCACAGTTACAGTCACCAACGCTCTGGATAACATGACAACTACCTAACCAGCTCTGCTTGGGCGAGTAAAATGGTCAGAGTTGTCTCATTTGTGTCTGGAAGTAGCTAGCAAGTTCAGAATGCTCAAGTCAACCCTACTCCTCGACCTGAGCGTCCAGTGTGCGCTCCGAGAGCAAAACACTCTGATTTTACAAATGGACAATCTGACAATGCTCTGAATTTATGAGCGCACTCTGGCACTCCAGATTGAATTTAAGAACACACCCGAAGGCATAAAATGTCTAACTAGTCATTTGTTATGCTAACCGATTTGGCACAGGTCCTGAGATCCTCAAAAGGTAATTGCTCGGCCTCTGACCGCAAGGCACTTCAGAGGGTAGTGTGTACGGCCCAGTACATCACTGGGACTAAGCTGCCTACCATCCAGGATCTCTACACCAGGCGGTGTCAGAGGAAGGCCCTAAAAATTGTCAAAGACCCCAGCCACCCCAGTAATAGACTGTTCTCTCTACTACCGCAGGGCAAGCGGTACCGGAGTGCCAAGTCTAGGACAAAAAGGCTTCTCAACAGTTTATACCCCCAAGCCATAAGACTCCTGAACAGGTAATAAAATGGCTACCCGGACTATTTGCATTGTTTGCCACCCCCCAACCCCTCTTTTACGCTGCTGCTACTCTGTTTATCTTATATGCATAGTCACTTTAACTATACATTCATGTACATACTACCTAAATTGGCCCGACCAACCAGTGCTCGCGCATATTGGCTAACCGGGCTATCTGCATTCTGTCACACCACCTGCCAACCCCTCTTTTTACACTTCTGCTACTCTCTGTTCATCATATATGCAGTCACTTTAACCATACCCACATGTACATACTACCTCAACAAGCCTGACTAACCAGTGTCTGTATATAGCCTTGCTGCTCTCTATTCATCATATATGCAGTCACTTTAACCATACCTACATGTACATACTACCTCAATAAGCCTGACTAACCAGTGTCTGTATATAGCCTTGCTACTCTTATTTTCAAATGTCTTTTTACTGTTGTTTTATTTCTTTACACACACACACACACACACACACACACACACACACCATTTTTTTTCGCACTATTGGTTAGAGCCTGTAATTAAGCATTTCACTGTCAGGTCTACACCTGTTGTATTCGGCGCACGTGACAAATAAATTTCATTTGATT
>NC_088235.1:14585570-14593149 GCF_036934945.1 Oncorhynchus masou masou
TATGGCTCTACTACCCATAGTGTTCTTCTACTCATAGGGCTCTACTACCCATAGGGATCTACTACCCATAGGGATCTACTACCCATGGGGCTCTACTACCCATGGGGCTCTACTACCCATGGGGCTCTACTACCCATGGGGCTCCACTACCCATAGTGTTCATCTACTCATAGGGCTCTACTACCCATAGGGCTCTACTACCCATAGTGTTCTTCTACTCATATGGCTCTACTACCCATAGGGCTCTACTACCCATAGGGCTCTACTACCCATAGGGCTCTACTACCCATGGGGGCTTTACTACCCATAGTGTCCATCTACTCATAGGGCTCTACTACCCATAGGACTCTACTACCCATGGGGCTTTACTACCCATAGGGCTCTACTACCCATGGGGCTCTACTACCCATGGGGCTCTACTACCCATAGGGCTCTACTACCCATAGTGTTCTTCTACTCATAGGGCTCTACTACCCATGGGGCTCTACTACCCATGGGGGCTTTACTACCCATAGTGTTCATCTACTCATAGGGCTTTACTACCCATAGTGTTCATCTACTCATAGGGCTCTACTACCCATAGGGCTCTACTACCCATATGGCTTTACTACCCATAGTGTTCATCTACTCATAAGGCTCTACTACCCATAGGGCTCTACTACCCATAGGGCTCTACTACCCATAGGGCTCTTCTACCCATAGTGTTCTTCTACTCATAGGGCTCTACTACCCATAGGACTCTACTACCCATGGGGCTTTACTACCCATAGGGCTCTACTACCCATGGGGGCTTTACTACCCATAGTGTCCATCTACTCATAGGGCTCTACTACCCATAGGACTCTACTACCCATGGGGCTTTACTACCCATAGGGCTCTACTACCCATGGGGCTCTACTACCCATAGGGCTCTACTACCCATAGTGTTCTTCTACTCATAGGGCTCTACTACCCATGGGGGCTTTACTACCCATAGTATTCATCTACTCATAGGGCTTTACTACCCATAGTGTTCATCTACTCATAGGGCTCTACTACCCATAGGGCTCTACTACCCATATGGCTTTACTACCCATAGTGTTCATCTACTCATAAGGCTCTACTACCCATAGGGCTCTACTACCCATAGGGCTCTTCTACCCATAGGGCTCTTCTACCCATAGGGCTCTTCTACCCATAGGGCTCTTCTACCCATAGTGTTCTTCTACTCATAGGGCTCTACTACCCATAGGGCTCTACTACCCATAGTGTTCTACTACCCATAGTGTTCTACTACCCATAGGGCCCTGGTCAAAAGTAGTGCACTTTATAAGGAATAGGGTGCCATTTTGGGTGCAGCCATTGTTGATCCGGTTGATAAACATGATTCATTATACTGTGTCACATTAGTCATTTCTGCTGAGCAGAGAGAGTGTATGAATTAGCCCAGTCAATTAACACCCGTATTACCAGTTACATAACCTAGAGCCCCTGGTCTATACTTTAAAAAGGGAAAAGAAGAGAGAGAGGGAAGGGAGTGAGAGAGGGAAAGGAGTGAGAGAGAGAACGGAGTGAGAGAGAACAGAGTGAGAGAGAGAACGGAGTGAGAGAGATAAAGGAGTGAGAGAGGGAAAGGAGAGAGAGAGAACGGAGTGAGAGAGGGAAAGGAGTGAGAGAGAGAATGGAGTGAGAGAGGGAACTGAGTGAGAGAGGGAAAAGAGTGAGAGAGAGAACGGAGTGAGAGAGGGAAAGGAGTGAGAGAGGGAAAAGAGTGAGAGAGAACAGAGTGAGAGAGGGAAAGGAGTGAGAGAGGGAACAGAGTGAGAGAGCAGTGGGGATGGAGGGATAGGCAGTGTGCATGTCTGTGGTTGGTCCTCTAGAACAACAGGTTTTAAACTGCAGGAGGTAGGAGCCCACCCATTGTTTCTGACGCAGAACATCTCAGGTCCCTTCTCTCCCAATTGGCACACACTCACACTCACACACACACACACACACACACACACACACACACACACACACACACACACACACACACACACACACACACACACACACACACACACACACACGCACACGTGCACACACACACACACACACACACTCACACACGCGCACACACACACACACATGCACATATACACAAAATCAAAGTCGCACACAGATCCCGTCTCTTCTCAGTGGTCGGTGGTGGTCTATCTGGAGTGGACCAATAAGGGGGAGAATACAATGCTCCAGGGGGAAGGAGAGAGGAGAGAGAATGGGAGAAAAAGGGGGAGTGGGATTTCTATTTATAGAAATCTGGAATGGAGTCTGCTGTCACCAATCACTTACATATGAAACAGCAGCAGGCTGAATGGACTTGTTGCTTTCTCCCCATTGGAAAGTCCCTCCAAACGGTCATGTTTTGTTTGGCCTATTTTAGGCTGTTATGTCAGTTGGCTCGTTGTCATATCAGTTACCGCCACTTTTTCATGATCAGACGTTTGAAGTTTGAGGAATGTGCTTTGAGCGCCATCACAATCAGTGGATCACCATCAAATGAAAAGGCAGCCAGGTTAGGAATTTACACTTTGTCCTTTATATTAAAAAAGCTCCCACAATGTCTTAGTAGTAGAACCCTCCTTTCCCTGAGATAAATGTCAAACATTTAAGACACACCTGTTGCAACAACCCTGAACAGTGAGAGTGCATATCATTTATCCAGTTTGTGTCTTTAAAGGTTATTTTCTGTTCTGTCCATCATCGAGCCCTGCAGACTGTCCTGTCCTCCTTTTCACCTTGGCCCTGTACAGTACAGTACAGTGGCTTGGCTGCTCCACCACCCTGGATTATTGTTTAAAGCAGGCTGGGTGCAATCAACACTTTTCTAGCTGGCTATTTCCCACAGACTGGAGGGAGAACAGAAGGCTGGCAGGGGTTGCTGGGGATATGGCAGAATACAATAGAATAGAATAGAATAGGATAGAACAGAAGTATTGCCAGTCTTGCATTGGAGACAGTACAGTCAGTCAGGCAGGCAGGCAGGCAGGCAGGCAGGCAGGCAGGCAGGCAGCACCATAGACAGAAAAGGAGGAAAGAGAAAGGAAGACTTAGAGTAAGTGAGGAGGAGAGAGGTGATAAGAAAGGAGAAGTGGAGGTAGAATGGTGTGAGGAGGAGAGGAAGAATGATGGAGGAGTTTGGAATAACCCATTAATCATTTACTCAGTATAGGTGAAAGTGGGGAAGGACAGAGGAGTATAGTCAATGAATAACTCATGCATCTGGAGGTGGGAGTAAGGAAGGATAGAGGAAAGGAAGGATAGAGAGAAGGAAGGATAGAGGGAAGGAAGGATAGAGAGAAGGAAAGATAGAGGGAAGGAAGTATAGAGGAATATAGTCAATGAATAACACATGCCTCTGGAGGTGGAATTAAGGAAGGATAGAGGGAAGGAAGGATAGAGGGAAAGAAGGATAAAGGGAAAGAAGGATAGAGAGAAGGAAGGATAGAGAGATAGAAGGAGAGAGGAAAGGAAGGATAGAGAGAAGGAAGGACAGAGGGAAGGAAGGATAGAGAGAACAAAGGATAGACAGATAGAAGGAGAGAGGAAAGGAAGGATAGAGAGAAGGAAGGATAGAGGGAAGGTAGGAAGGATAGAGAAAACAAAGGATAGAGAGATAGAAGGAGAGAGGAAATGAAGGATAGAGATAAGGAAGGACAGCGGGAAGGAAGGATAGAGGGAAGGTAGGAAGGATAGAGGGAAGGAAAGGCAGAGGGAAGGAAGGATAGAGGGAAGGTAGGAAGGATAGAGGGAAGGAAAGGCAGAGGGAAGGAAGGATAGAGGAATATAGTCAATGAATAACATATGCCTCTAGAGGTGGGGGTGAGCAGAAGTAATTGTTAAGTAGGGCAGGGTGACAACATAAAGGAGGGATTTTGTGCAGACGCACGTATGTCCCTTATCATAAAAGATGCATGTGTAGCAGGTTACGGGTCAAGGAATGAAGGGGTGAAGGGAGAGAGGAGGGCAGGAATATGCATGAGGTCTTAATGAACTGTCTAGAATGAAGGGAGAGAGGAGGGCGGGAATATGCATGAGGTCTTAATGAACTGTCTAGAATGAAGGGAGAGAGGAGAGCGGGAATATGCATGAGGTCTTAATGAACGGTCTAGAATGAAGGGAGAGAGAAGGAGCAGGAATATGCATGAGGTCTTGATGAATTGTCTAGAATGAAGGGAGAGAGGAGGGCAGGAATATGCATGAGGTCTTAATGAACTGTCTAGAATGAAGGGAGAGAGGAGAGCGGGAATATGCATGAGGTCTTAATGAACTGTCTAGAATGAAGGGAGAGAGGAGGGCGGGAATATGCATGAGGTCTTAATGAACTGTCTAGAATGAAGGGAGAGAGGAGAGCGGGAATATGCATGAGGTCTTAATGAACTGTCTAGAATGAAGGGAGAGAGGAGGGCGGGAATATGCATGAGGTCTTAATGAACTGTCTAGAATGAAGAGAGAGAGGAGGGCAGGAATATGCATGAGGTCTTAATGAACTGTCTAGAATGAAGGGAGAGAGGAGGGCGGGAATATGCATGAGATCTTAATGAACTGTCTAGAATGAAGGGAGAGAGGAGGGCAGGAATATGCATGAGGTCTTAATGAACTGTCTAGAATGAAGGGAGAGAGAAGGAGCAGGAATATGCATGAGGTCTTGATGAACTGTCTAGAATGAAGGGAGAGAGGAGGGCAGGAATATGCATGAGGTCTTGATGAACTGTCTAGAATGAAGGGAGAGAGGAGGGCAGGAATATGCATGAGGTCTTAATGAACTGTCTAGAATGAAGGGAGAGAGGAGGGCGGGAATATGCATGAGGTCTTAATGAACTGTCTAGAATGAAGGGAGAGAGGAGGGCGGGAATATGCATGAGGTCTTAATGAACTGTCTAGAATGAAGGGAGAGAGGAGGACGGGAATATGCATGAGGTCTTAATGAACTGTCTAGAATGAAGGGAGAGGGGAGGGCTTAATGAAGGGAGAGAGGAGGGCAGGAATATGCTTGAGGTCTTAATGAACTGTCTAGAATGAAGGGAGAGAGGAGGGCGGGAATATGCATGAGGTCTTAATGAACTGTCTAGAATGAAGGGAGAGAGGAGAGCGGGAATATGCATGAGGTCTTAATGAACGGTCTAGAATGAAGGGAGAGAGAAGGAGCAGGAATATGCATGAGGTCTTAATGAACTGTCTAGAATGAAGGGAGAGAGGAGGGCAGGAATATGCATGAGATCTTAATGAACTGTCTAGAATGAAGGGAGAGAGGAGGGCAGGAATATGCATGAGATCTTAATGAACTGTCTAGAATGAAGGGAGAGAGGAGGGCGGGAATATGCATGAGATCTTAATGAACTGTCTAGAATGAAGAGAGAGAGGAGGGCGGGAATATGCGTGAGGTCTTAATGAACTGTCTAGAATGAAGGGAGAGAGGAGCGCAGGAATATGCATGAGATCTTAATTAATGAACTGTCTAGAATGATGGGCGTGTGTTAAAAGATAGAGATAGACCAGCATTTCCTCGTTCTATGACGTCACATGATTCTTCTACTCTGTATCTGTTTTTCTTAGAGAAAACACAAACGCTCCATCAAGTCATTAATGCTCCTTTTAGAAGAAAGATGCCCTTCAACGGTCTATAAATAGACAACATCTGAAGTGCTCTAATTCATGCAGTTTAGTGTTCTTCAAAGGAAACAGGAGTCCCTGATTGTATCACATTAAATGGTTGCATGATTTAAAAAGACTATCTCGCTCCCACATTAAACAAACAAGAGACCAGATTTATTTCACCAAGGAGGAGGTTTCAGGGGGAGGGCCCTGTGTTTTGGCTAATCATGTCACATGACCTGGATCTTTGTTTAAAGCTTATTCATCAAACTGTTCCATTTTCGTTTTATGTCAGATGGTCCTGCATCATCCTCAGACAATTGCATACATCTAATTCTCATTTCTGGAAGTTTAAAATAAAGGTTCAAATCCAGGTCATGTGACATGATTAACCAGAACGAAGGGCGCTACTCATTGTACTACAAAGCAATTGAAATGAACTACAACTTAAAAGGGTTTTAAAATATGTCCGGTGGCCATTTGATTGATTGTTTAGCAGTCTTCTGGCTTGGGGGGTAGAAGCTGTTAAGGAGCCTTTAGGTTCTAGACTTGGCGCTCCGATACTGCTTGCCTTCATAGCCCCTATAGGGGTTCTGGTCAAAAGTAGTGCACTATGTAGGGAATAGAATGCCATTTGGGACACAGACCGAGCCCCTCCCAGGGCAGTCCAGTAATTCATTGGCCCCCTAAGCCCTCTATAGCCCTCTGGCCTTCCACTATTTATTATCACACTGACTGGCTAGTGGCTCTACCATCCTCAAACTGCCTGGCTAGTGGCTCTACCAACCTCAAACTGACTGGCTAGTGGCTCTACCATCCTCACACTGACTGGCTAGTGGCTCTACCATCCTCAAACTGACTGGCTAGTGGCTCTACCATCCTCAAACTGACTGGCTAGTGGCTCTACCAACCTCAAACTGACTGGCTAGTGGCTCTACCATCCTCAAACTGACTGGCTAGTGGCTCTACCATCCTCAAACTGACTGGCTAGTGGCTCTACCATCCTCAAACTGACTGGCTAGTGGCTCTACCATCCTCAAACTGACTGGCTAGTGGCTCTACCATCCTCACACTGACTGGCTAGTGGGTCTACCATCCTCAAACTGACTGGCTAGTGGCTCTACCATCCTCAAACTGACTGGCTAGTGGCTCTACCATCCTCAAACTGACTTGCTAGTGGCTCTACCATCCTCAAACTGACTGGCTACCATCCTCAAACTGTGGCTCTCTACCATCCTCAAACTGACTGGCTAGTGGCTCTACCAACCTCAAACTGACTGGCTAGTGGCTCTACCATCCTCAAACTGACTGGCTAGTGGCTCTACCATCCTCACACTCACTGACTGGCTAGTGGCTCTACCATCCTCACACTCACTGACTGGCTAGTGGCTCTACCATCCTCAAACTGACTGGCTAGTGGCTCTACCATCCTCAAACTAACTGGATAGTGGCTCTACCATCCTCAAACCGACTGGCAGAAGATCCGCCTAATGTCAGGCCGCCAGAGGACCTGAATTGATAGGGTATGTCAAACTATTGGACTGGAAGACTAGGGATATAGGGAGATAGAGCCTCTTAGAGGAGTTATGATCCAGGATCAGCTTGCCCCTGTCCATATAATCTTATTCATTATGATTTAAAAGTAAAACTTATCCTAGATCAGAACTCCTGCTAGACACTGCTAAACGTCTCTAAATCTACTGATTCTGTTGTGTCAGACTGTATACTGTTATTTCTGTTACTCTATCACTCCAAACCATGAAGGGACAATCAGATGATTATAGACTGACTAAAGTCAATCAGATCCATCCAACTGTAATGTAATCAATATGAGTACTGCTGCGGGAGATATCAAAGGCAACTTACCAACTCTTCCTCTTGCAGACTTAACCTTAGATCGGTTTCCCCTAGTCTACTCTACAGTCTAAATGTTTCCCCTAGTCTACTCTACAGTCTAAATGTT
>NC_088235.1:14593249-14665749 GCF_036934945.1 Oncorhynchus masou masou
AGGTGGTAGGTAAAACACAAAAAAACCTAAAAAGAAACTCACTAAAACTAAACAAAAACAAAAAACAGAATACTACAAGAACTTCACCCGGAATCGACAAGAGCACACAGAACACTCGGGCAGGGTGCCAACATACAAACACAGAGCACAGAACTGAGGGAAACAAAGGGTTTAAATACAATCAGGGGAAACGAGACAC
Organism: Oncorhynchus masou masou; assembly: GCF_036934945.1. Lineage (NCBI taxonomy): Eukaryota > Metazoa > Chordata > Actinopteri > Salmoniformes > Salmonidae > Oncorhynchus > Oncorhynchus masou. The sequence goes on from NC_088235.1 coordinate 14,593,449, forward strand.
AGGTGCAAACAATAATGGGGATCAAGGGAAAAACACAGGGACAAAAAGCACAATGGGGACATCTACTGACAAAAACACGGAACAACCCTGGCCAAATCCTGACAGAATCCCCCCTAGGAACGGCTCCTGACGTTCCTACCAGCTCTCTCAGGGTGGAGGACCCTGAACTGACGAATGAGGTCAGGGTCCAGGATGTCTTTGGCAGGAACCCAGGAGCGCTCCTCAGGACCGTAGCCTTCCCAGTCCACCAGATACTGCCAGGACCGCTGCACCCGGCGGGAATCCAGTATCCGGTGGACGGTATAAGCCGGCTGGCCTCCAATGACACGAGGCGGAGGGGAGGTCTGTCTGCCGGGACAAGGGGAGAAAAAACAATAGGTTTTAACAAAGACACATGAAATGTGGGATTAATCTTAAGGGATCTGGGTAAGTGTAGGCGATAAGAAACTGGGTTAACTCTCCTGGCAACCTTGAAGGGACCGATGTATTTTTGGGACAGCTTGCGAGACTCCACCCGTAGAGGTAAGTCTCTTGTGGAGAGCCAGACTCTCTGGCCGGGGCGCAGGGTAGGCCCGGGACGGCGACGTCTGTTGGCTTGTTGTTGATACCTCTGTGAGGAACGCATCAGATTAAGACGGGTCTTCCTCCACATAAGCCGACAGCGTCTGACGAATCTCAAGGCTGAAGGCACTCTGACTTCTGCCTCCTGGTCCGGGAACAATGGAGGAGCATAGCCAAACTGACACTCGTGCGGGGACATACCAGTGGAGGAGGAGCGCAAGGTGTTGTGCGCGTATTCGGCCCAAACAATAAAGGATGACCATGTGGACGGGTTGTCACGAGTCATACATCGGAGGGTGGTTTCCAGCTCTTGATTCATCCTCTCTGTTTGGCCGTTGGACTCCGGATGGTACCCTGAAGATAGACTGGCAGAAGCCCCCATGAGTTGGCAGAAGGCCTTCCAAAACCTTGAGGCGAACTGGGGACCTCTGTCAGAAACCACATCTTGAGGAATGCCGAAGACTCGGAACACATGATTAATTACCAACTCAGCCGTTTCCTTGGCAGAAGGTAACTTAGTCAGAGGGACGAACCTGGCCGCCTTTGAAAACCTGTCGATTATGACTAGGATAGTAGTATTGCCATGGGATGGAGGAAGTCCAGTAATAAAGTCCAATGATATATGGGACCAGGGTCTGTGGGGAACAGGTAAAGGGTGAAGGAGTCCTTGAGGGCGGAGGTGAGAAGATTTGCCCTGGCAGCACACGGGGCAGGCATTGACGAAAGTGGCAACGTCTTCTCTTATGGTAGGCCACCAGAACTTACGCTGGATGAACTCCAAGGTGCGACCTACGCCCGGATGACAGGTGAGGCGAGAGGAGTGCCCCCACAGAAGGACCTGAGTCCTCACTGCCTTGGGGACAAACAACCGATTGGCAGGACCTCCTTTAGGGTCCGGTTCGCTAGCTTGAGCACGTCTCACGGTATCCTCAACTTGCCACGAGATCGGAGCCACAATCTTAGCAGCAGGAAGGACAGGCATGTCCGTGTCATCTCGAATGGCAGGAGCGTAGACTCGGGACAGGGCATCCGGTTTGAGATTCTTCGACCCGGGCCGATAGGTGAGGATAAACTGGAAGCGATTGAAGAAAAGAGACCATCTAGCTTGTCTAGAGTTCAATCGCTTCGCCTGCTGGATATACTCCAGATTCTTGTGGTCCGTAAGCACTTGAAACGGGTGAGAAGCCCCCTCGAGCCAGTGTCTCCATTCCTTCAATGCCATCTTAACCGCTAGGAGTTCACGATCCCCACATCGTAGTTCCTCTCAGTCGGGGTAAGCCGGTGTGAGAAGAAAGCGCACGGATGAAGCTTCTTGTCTTCACCCCTCTGAGACAGGACAGCTCCAACACCAACCTCTGATGCGTCTACCTCCACCACAAATGGTTCATCCGTAGTCGGTAGTATCAGGATGGGAGCAGAGAGGATGCGCTGCTTGAGTCCTTGGAAGGCCGTCTCAGCTTCTCTTCCCCAAGAAAACCTTGCATTGCCACCTTTGGTTAAAGCTGAGAGAGGAGCTGCCACCAAACTGAAGTTCTTGATGAACTTGCGGTAAAAGTTTGTGAAGCCCAGGAAACGCTGAACATCCTTAACGGATTTGGGGGTGGGCCAATCCGCTACCGCCCCTACCTTCCTAGGGTCCATTTGGATTCGACCGGGTTCCACTACAAATCCCAGGAATTGTACTCGGGATGAATGGAATTCACATTTTTCCGGCTTAACGTACAGATGGCTGTCCAGGAGGCGTTTGAGTACTTGTCTGACATGCTTAGTGTGTTCTTGAAGGGAGCTCGAAAAGATGAGGATGTCATCCAAGTAAACGAACACAAATATGTTAAGCATATCCCTAAGCACATCGTTTATGAGCGCTTGGAACACCGCTGGGGCGTTGGTCAGGCCGAAGGGCATCACCAAGTATTCATAGTGACCAGTAGGCGTGTTGAAAGCGGTCTTCCACTCGTCACCAGGTCTGATCCGCACAAGATGGTATGCGTTCCGCAGGTCAAGCTTAGTGAAAACAACTGCTTCCTGGAGCAGCTCGAAGGCTGTGGCCATAAGGGGTAGCGGGTAACGGTTACGGACGGTTATGTCATTGAGTCCCCGGTAGTCGATGCAAGGACGTAACCCACCGTCTTTCTTGGCCACAAAGAAAAACCCTGCTCCCGCCGGGGAGGTGGATGGACGCATGAGGCCTGCTTCCAGAGAGTCCTTGATATAGGTCTCCATAGCAGCTCGTTCGGGTGGAGATAGGGAAAAGATCCGACCCCTGGGGGGCAAGTGCCCGGAAACAGGTCGATGGGGCAATCGTAAGATCTATGGGGTGGTAGCATGGTGGCCCTCTGTTTGCTAAACACCAGTTTGAGGTCATGGTAACACTCGGGAACTCGGGTCAGATCGATGGATTCTAAAGACTCGGGAGTAGAACTCGGGAATTCTGGAAAATACAAGTAGCTTGGCACGTAGGACCCCACTGCTTGATAGTGCCCACAGACCAGTCGATGTGAGGGTTATGGCTGTGAAGCCAGGGGTATCCAAGGACGAGAGGGAACTCGGAACAGGAGATCAAATGAAAGTTCATCAATTCCTGGTGTTGTGAAACTGAAAGTCTCAAGGAGGTAGTGACATGAGTGACAAGTCCAGATCCCAAAGGGCTTCCATCCAATGTAGTAACCCTCATGGGGTCACTTAGAGGTTCAGAGGGAACGCCATTCTTCTTCGCCCAGACACCATCCATGAAGTTACCTGCGGCTCCAGAGTCTACCAAGGCTTGAAGGTGAAGCTTGTGGTTGTCCCAGGAGAGGGTGACTGGAATGAGCAGACGGGAGTTGGACGGATGGGAGGAGGTTATGTTTCCCGTTACAGTTCCCCCGGTCTGTACGGGACAGAGCGTTTCCCTGGAGCCCGGGACACGTGGAACGGAAATGGCCCGGTTTGCCGCAATATAGACAGCGTCGCTCCCTCATCCGGCGGTCTCTCTCAGCCTGGGAGATGCGTCCAATCTGCATGGGTTCCGGTGGAGCCAGTGATGATAAAGGTGGGGACTCGGAGCTGGGACTGATAGGGGCTAGAGGTCTACGGTTGAGTTCTCTCTCTCTCAGACGCTGGTCAATGCGTGAGGCCAACTTGATCAGGGACTCGAGATTGTCCGGTGGTTCCCGAGTGGCCAGTTCATCTTGGATAGTGTCGGAAAGGCCTTTCAGAAAGCACACCGTGAGCGCCTCGTTGTTCCAGCCACTCGCTGCTGCCACCGTGCGGAACTGGATGGCATAGTCCGTCACGCTGCGCCAACCTTGATGGAGAGTCAGGAGCTGTTTGGCTGAGTCAGAACCACTGCTTGGGCCTTGAAACACTCGTTTGAATTCCTCAGCAAAGGCAGAGTAGCTGGCACAGCAGGAACTATGGGCATCCCACACAGCAGTAGCCCAGGCCAGGGCTTTTTCCGACAGCAGGGTGATGATATATGCGATCTTAGACCGGTCGGTGGGAAATGACGAGGGTTGCAGCTCAAAGGAGAGAGAACATTGAGTGAGAAACCCTTTACAAGCACTTGGATCACCTGAGAACCGTTGGGGAGGTGGAAGACGAGGTTCAGCCAGGGGGTTAACTGCCATGGGTACGTGAACTTGAGGAACTGGGACGGGAACTGTTGCCGGGGTAAGTCGATCAGATACTTGCTTAATGGAAGTCAGCATCTCCGACAGAAGATGAGAATGTCTAGCCATTAAGGCCTCTTGCTGAACCAGGGCGGCTTCGTGGCGTTGGACAGTCTCCTGGTGGTGGGACAGCGTGGCAAAAAGGTCCTGGGAACTGACTGCCTCTGGGTTCATTTTTGGCTCTGTGTTTCTGTCAGGACCCGGTTTCGAACCTGGGTCTCCGGAGTGAGAAACAGTCACTTAACCAACTGAGCCACGAATAGACAGCAGAACCCAGAAGATGAGGCAGACACAGCAGTACTTAAGACGGTGTATTTAATAAAGAAAAAATCCTAAAATAAAAAATGGCAAATCCAAAAGGTGGTAGGTAAAACACAAAAAAACCTAAAAAGAAACTCACTAAAACTAAACAAAAACAAAAAACAGAATACTACAAGAACTTCACCCGGAATCGACAAGAGCACACAGAACACTAGGGCAGGGTGCCAACATACAAACACAGAGCACAGAACTGAGGGAAACAAAGGGTTTAAATACAATCAGGGGAAAACGAGACACAGGTGCAAACAATAATGGGGATCAAGGGAAAAACACAGGGACAAAAAGCACAATGGGGACATCTACTGACAAAAACACGGAACAACCCTGGCCAAATCCTGACAGTAGCTTAGCGTTATGACAGACCAATCAGTCACTGTATATCCTGTAGCCCAGCGTTGTGACAGACCAATGAGTCACTGTATACCTTGTAGCCCAGCACTGTGACAGACCAATCAGTCACTGTATATCCTGTAGCCCAGCGTTGTGACAGACCAATGAGTCACTGTATACCTTGTAGCCCAGCACTGTGACAGACCAATCAGTCACTGTATATCCTGTAGCCCAGCGTTGTGACAGACCAATGAGTCACTGTATACCCTGTAGCCCAGCGCTGTGACAGACCAATCAGTCACTGTATACCCTGTAGCCCAGCGCTGTGACAGACCAATCAGTCACTGTATACCCTGTAGCCTAGCGTTCTGACAGACCAATCACAGTGTTGTGCTTGTTGCTGTTATAGGCTTACAAATGAAAAGTAACCTGATACAGCGATTGAAGGAAGGATGAACTGGAGAGATACGGTGAGGAGAAAAGGAGTGACAGTGAGAGAAGAACAGTAATATAAACAGGTGTTAAAACTCCTTTCTTCCAGTTTTTCTTAAACTGTGGACAACATCCCGTTCAACCGCCTCACTCACGGTTATGACACACATACACACACACAGAAACACACACACAGAAACACACACACACACACACACACACACACACACACACACACACACACACACACACACACACACACAGACAGACAGACAGACAGACAGTCTACCCTTCAGTCTGATGTGTAAATCACCACCTCTCATGTTTTCGTCAGTATGTTTCTTCATCATGATTCAGGGGTCAGGGGTCAGGATTGCCTTAATCAAAGACTCTTTCATTCCTTCCCGTTCATCCCAAGTCTTTGATTAGTGCTCTTCACACAGAATGAGACAAAGGCTGTCTAAGATGTCTGTAGCAGCCCATCTTCATGTCTCCCACCCTGATGAGAAGCATGAGAAGAATGACATCAAATAGAGACCATTCAAAGTGTCCTAGCCATTTTATTTATTCCTTGTTAAAAGAGACCCATCACCATTACTTCAAGGCTCTGGAAGATCAAAGCACCTTCGTTACCATCTGCCCATCTGATTTTTCTTCTTCTCTCTTTCCTCTTCTGCATGTCTCTCTCAATGTTAGTCTCTCTGATTCATGCAAGAACATACCCATTTCTATAGCTTTACTGGCTCTAAGTATTTCTGTTCTTGACCAGGTTTGAACTTCTCATAGCTGCATTGCATGCCTCAACTCAACAATTGTAATGGTCCTTTCCCTCCTCTAATCTACCCTCCCCCTGCGGTTCTTACCCCACCTCTCTTTTCCCCCCTCTCTCTCCCAATCTCTCTCTCTCACTCACTCTCTCTCCCCCCTGTGTTCGTGAACCGAGCTCCAGGACCAGCTTGCTTGAGGGACTCTTCTCCAGATTAATTTCTCTGTAGGTGATGGCTTTGTTATGGAAGGTTTGGGAATAGCTTAGTTTTAGGTGGTTGTAGAATGTAACGTCTAATTTCTGGATTTAGAAAGTTAGAGGGTATCAGCCTAATTCTGCTCTGCATGCACTATTTGGTGTTTTACGTTGTACACCGATTATATTTTTACAGAATTCTGCATGCAGAGTCTCAATTTGGTGTTTGTCCCATTTTGTGAATTATTGGTAGGTATAAAGGACAATGGGTTCTATAACTGATTCAAGTATTTTTATCCAGATCCGAATTGGTATGTTGAATTTTATGTTCCATTTGATGGCATAGAATGCCCATCTTGCCTTGTCTCTCAGTTAGTTCAGAGCTATGTGAAAGTTACCTGTGGCGCTGATGTTTAGGCAGAGAGGTATGAATCTTTTTTGTGTGCTCTAATGCAACATTGTGTAGATGGAATTTGTATTATTTTTACTGAGATTCACTGTCAGGGCCCAGGTCTGACAGAATCTGTTCAGAAGCTCTAGGTACTGCTGTAGGTCCTTCTTGGTTGGGGACAGAAGCACCAGATCATGAGCAACCTCCCCCCCATCTCTCTCTCCCCTCCTCTCTCTCACACCCCCGTGAGGACAGTTTGACTATAAAAAGCAGAGTGAGAGTGAGAGAGGGTTTCTGCTCTCGTGCCATCTCCTCATGGAATTGTCATGTAAGATGCAGAAACAGACCTGACTAACAGAGGGCAGTTCTTTAATAGAATGGTCTTGTCTGAATAACATATCTTACTTAATAAGTAGACGTCAGAGAGTGGAGCTCAGTGACGTAACGGTTTTCTTCAATTATGTAGTTCTTATGTCACATGAATCATCGTAGCCTGGTGATAAAGAAGTCAGGACAAGAGCATGCTGGTTATCCTCTAAATTATAATGGTTTTCCTCTACATCATGCTGGTTATCCTCTAAATTATAATGGTTTTCCTCTACATTATAATGGTTTTCCTCTACATTATAATGGTTTTCCTCTACATCATGCTGGTTATCCTCTAAATTATAATGGTTTTCCTCTAAATTATAATGGTTTTCCTCTACATCATGCTGGTTATCCTCTAAATTATAATGGTTTTCCTCTACATTATAATGGTTTTCCTCTACATCATGCTGGTTATCCTCTAAATTATAATGGTTTTCCTCTACATTATAATGGTTTTCCTCTACATCATGCTGGTTATCCTCTAAATTATAAGGGTTTTCCTCTACATTATAATGGTTTTCCTCTACATCATGCTGGTTATCCTCTACATTATAATGGTTTTCCTCTACATTATAATGGTTTTCCTCTACATCATGCTGGTTATCCTCTACATTATAATGGTTTTCCTCTACATTATAATGGTTTTCCTCTACATCATGCTGGTTATCCTCTAAATTATAATGGTTTTCCTCTACATTATAATGGTTTTCCTCTACATCATGCTGGTTATCCTCTACATTATAATGGTTTTCCTCTACATTATAATGGTTTTCCTCTACATCATGCTGGTTATCCTCTACATTATAATGGTTTTCCTCTACATCATGCTGGTTATCCTATACATTATAATGGTTTTCCTCTACATTATAATGGTTTTCCTCTACATCATGCTGGTTATCCTCTACATTATATTCCCACATTTACAGTTTTTGTGTGCAATAAGACCAGTGCGGCATACGTAATGGTTTGGAAAACACAGCCGTACAAAGAGTTCCACAACATTACTTTCCCCATCCAGCATTAAAAGAGTGAAAATGTGTATTTAGTTCAATGACAAACCAGAGCACACTAATAACTAGGTATTGTGTTGTTGCACAGATACACAGGCCACTGAAATAGAACATACACCCAACAGTAACACTGACCAGGACTGTTACAGTTACTATAAGACCATCACCCTACAGTAACACCAGGACTGTTACAGTTACTATAAGACCATCACCCTACAGTAACACCAGGACTGTTACAGTTACTATAAGACCAACACCCTACAGTAACACTGACCAGGACTGTTACAGTTACTATAAGACCATCACCCTTCAGTAACACTGACCAGGACTGTTACTATAAGACCAACACCCTACAGTAACACCAAGACGGTTACAGTTACTATAAGACCAACACCCTACAGTAACACTGACCAGGACTGTTACTATAAGACCAACACCCTACAGTAACACTGACCAGGACTGTTACAGTTACTATAAGACCATCACCCTACAGTAACACCAGGACTGTTACAGTTACTATAAGACCATCACCCTACAGTAACACCAGGACTGTTACAGTTACTATAAGACCAACACCCTACAGTAACACTGACCAGGACTGTTACAGTTACTATAAGACCACCACCCTACAATAACACTGATCAGGACTGTTACAGTTACTATAAGACCATCACCCTACAATAACACTGATCAGGACTGTTACAGTTACTATAAGACCATCACCCTACAGTAACACTGACCAGGACTGTACAGTTACTATAATACCATCACCCTACAATAACACTGACCAGGACTGTTACAGTTACTATAAGACCATCACCCTACAGTAACACTGACCAGGACTGTTACAGTTACTATAAGACCAACACCCTACAGTAACACTGACCAGGACTGTTACAGTTACTATAAGACCATCACCCTACAGTAACACTGACCAGGACTGTTACTATAAGACCATCACCCTACAATAACACTGACCAGGACTGTTACAGTTACTATAAGACCATCACCCTACAGTAACACTGACCAGGACTGTTACTATAAGACCAACACCCTACAGTAACACTGACCAGGACTGTTACAGTAACTATAAGACCAATACCCTACAGTAACACTGACCAGGACTGTTACAGTTACTATAAGACCATCACCCTACAGTAACACCAGGACTGTTACAGTTACTATAAGACCATCACCCTACAATAACACTGATCAGGACTGTTACAGTTACTATAAGACCATCACCCTACAGTAACACCAGGACTGTTACAGTTACTATAAGACCAACACCCTACAGTAACACTGACCAGGACTGTTACAGTTACTATAAGACCAACACCCTTCAGTAACACCAGGACTGTTACAGTTACTATAAGACCATCACCCTACAATAACACTGATCAGGACTGTTACAGTTACTATAAGACCAACACCCTACAGTAACACCAGGACTGTTACAGTTACTATAAGACCATCACCCTACAGTAACACTGACCAGGACTGTTACTATAAGACCAACACCCTACAGTAACACTGACCAGGACTGTTACAGTAACTATAAGACCAATACCCTACAGTAACACTGACCAGGACTGTTACAGTTACTATAAGACCATCACCCTACAGTAACACCAGGACTGTTACAGTTACTATAAGACCAACACCCTACAGTAACACTGACCAGGACTGTTACAGTTACTATAAGACCAACACCCTTCAGTAACACCAGGACTGTTACAGTTACTATAAGACCATCACCCTACAATAACACTGATCAGGACTGTTACAGTTACTATAAGACCAACACCCTTCAGTAACACCAGGACTGTTACAGTTACTATAAGACCAACACCCTTCAGTAACACCAGGACTGTTACAGTTACTATAAGACCATCACCCTACAGTAACACTGACCAGGACTGTTACAGTTACTATAAGACCATCACCCTACAGTAACACCAGGACTGTTACAGTTACTATAAGACCATCACCCTACAGTAACACTGACCAGGACTGTTACTATAAGACCAACACCCTACAGTAACACTGACCAGGACTGTTACAGTTACTATAAGACCATCACCCTACAGTAACACTGACCAGGACTGTTACAGTTACTATAAGACCATCACCCTACAGTAACACCAGGACTGTTACAGTTACTATAAGACCATCACCCTTCAGTAACACTGACCAGGACTGTTACAGTTACTATAAGACCATCACCCTACAGTAACACCAGGACTGTTACAGTTACTATAAGACCATCACCCTACAGTAACACTGACCAGGACTGTTACAGTTACTATAAGACCATCACCCTACAGTAACACTGACCAGGACTGTTACAGTTACTATAAGACCATCACCCTACAGTAACACTGACCAGGACTGTTACTATAAGACCAACACCCTACAGTAACACTGACCAGGACTGTTACAGTTACTATAAGACCATCACCCTACAATAACACTGATCAGGACTGTTACAGTTACTATAAGACCATCACCCTACAATAACACTGACCAGGACTGTTACAGTTACTATAAGACCAACACCCTTCAGTAACACCAGGACTGTTACAGTTACTATAAGACCATCACCCTACAATAACACTGATCAGGACTGTTACAGTTACTATAAGACCAACACCCTTCAGTAACACCAGGACTGTTACAGTTACTATAAGACCAACACCCTTCAGTAACACCAGGACTGTTACAGTTACTATAAGACCATCACCCTACAGTAACACTGACCAGGACTGTTACAGTTACTATAAGACCATCACCCTACAGTAACACCAGGACTGTTACAGTTACTATAAGACCATCACCCTACAGTAACACTGACCAGGACTGTTACTATAAGACCAACACCCTACAGTAACACTGACCAGGACTGTTACAGTAACTATAAGACCAATACCCTACAGTAACACTGACCAGGACTGTTACAGTTACTATAAGACCAGCACCCTTCAGTAACACTGACCAGGACTGTTACAGTTACTATAAGACCAACACCCTACAATAACACTGACCAGGACTGTTACAGTTACTATAAGACCAACACCCTACAGTAACACTGACCAGGACTGTTACAGTTACTATAAGACCAACACCCCACAATAACACTGAGCAGGACTGTTACAGTTACTATAAGACCATCACCCTACCATCACCCTACAGTAACACCAGGACTGTTACAGTTACTATAAGACCATCACCCTACAGTAACACCAGGACTGTTACAGTTACTATAAGACCATCACCCTACAGTAACACCAGGACTGTTACTATAAGACCAACACCCTACAGTAACACTGACCAGGACTGTTACAGTTACTATAAGACCAACACCCTACAGTAACACTGACCAAGACTGTTACAGTTACTATAAGACCAACACCCTACAGTAACACTGACCAGGACTGTTACAGTTACTATAAGACCAGCACCCTTCAGTAACACTGACCAGGACTGTTACAGTTACTATAAGACCAACACCCTACAATAACACTGATCAGGACTGTTACAGTTACTATAAGACCAACACCCTGCAGTAACACCAGGACTGTTACAGTTACTATAAGACCATCACCCTACAGTAACACCAGGACTGTTACAGTTACTATAAGACCATCACCCTACAGTAACACCAGGACTGTTACAGTTACTATAAGACCATCACCCTACCATCACCAATACAATTAGATGGGTTCTTGTGGTCTAAGAAGTCAGTCCCAAATGAAAAATGTATAGTATGATTGAGTTGTGTTGATACATGTATAGTCTGTACTAGTTATAATAATACCAGTATGTCCACAATAATAATACCAGGATGTCCACAATAATAATACCAGGATGTCCACAATAATAATACCAGGATGTCCACAATAATAATACCAGGATGTCCACAATAATAATACCAGGATGTCCACAATAATAATACCAGGATGTCCACAATAATAATACCAGGATGTCCACAATAATAATACCAGTATGTCCACAATAATAATACCAGTATGTCCACAATAATAATACCAGGATGTCCACAATAATAATACCAGGATGTCCACAATAATAATACCAGTATGTCCACAATAATAATACCAGGATGTCCACAATAATAATACCAGTATGTCCACAATAATAATACCAGGATGTCCACAAAGCTTGTACTCACATGTATCAAACAAATTCGTTTCAAATACAGGATGACATCATGACAAATACGTACAAGCAAATCAATTAATATTCCCTTCTGTACATCTTAACTTAAATCTTAATTTAGTTGATTTTTGTAGATCTTAATTTGGGCAATATATGTCAGTTAATTCATTATAATGTAGCTATTACAAATCAGTTAAAGAGTTGTCCAGGGAAATGTTTCTACTGCATTGTACTGTAAAGCAGTCCTGTCTGCCTGCTGTCAATCAGTGGTTTCTATAGTCAAGTTCCTCTGAGTCTCTCACGGAGTACCTTTATTAGAATCATCATCTGCATAAATTACAAACACACATTTGTAAACACTCCTCTTAACATCCCCCAGAGATACTAAGCTCTTTCTAAAATAGTTCAAAGCTAGTTTATAATCATGTTTTTAAATAGTGATTTGCAGTATCAAATAATCTGACTTTTCTTGTCTGTCACAGAGCAGTCCTGAAGCAATACAGATGTAGGCTCTTAATTTGACCACTCTTTGTTGCAGATGAGCTTTGTGATTTACATACATTCACTAAAAACCCACACTAACAGTTATATTAACAGTATTGCACTTTTCATGTAGCCTACTTTTGGCCAACCAAACCACTAATCAAGCAACATTATGGACTAAATGTTAAAATCCTGTTCCTGCAGGATTATTTTGCTGTGACAATACTGGTCAAATTAAGATCCTATATCTGTACACACACTGCAAATCTTCTAACAACAACATCACTTCTTCTAAATTCAGTTCTTCTTTGTCCTCTCACTTAAATCTGAAGTTCAGGACATAACTTTTGTACTTTCCAGAACCAATCATTTTTGGTCCAAAATGTTCAACCTGGTCATTTCCCATTTCTGAGTGGTTCACATAAGGTGTTCAGAAACCTGCTGTGGTCATATGATTGATGATAATACACTGCTAAAAATAAGGTGCTCTATGAGATGAGTCACTGAACCTTTCATGGTTCTATACAGCATCATTTCTTCTGGCAGTGAACCATGATTCAGACCTGCTTTGTTAGTGGTCCTTTTTTAACCGTCCCTTTAACATACAATAAGCCACACGATAAGTCCATTTCTTTCAGACTAAATAACATGATAAATACAGACAGTACAGCACTATTCAAGAAACATTTAACTACCTCAACATAACATCACAACTGGTACTTTAAACTAGCATCAAATAAACATCTTACTGTAATTCATATTCAGGGCATTTCACAATGATGAAATGTGCTACGGTTGTATACCTGATCCAGTTAACCTGAATACATGCGTTTCAGTTCACTACTGTAAAATATACCTTAGAACTACATCCAGTACTATGTGTACAGACTCTACCAGTATAACGTGATATTAGCTTCCATTTTCCCAGATGGATGTCCAATTAAATGTTCCCAACTGTGCTATTGTCAAGTTAGTAGGACTTTCTACGAAGCCCATATCTATGTGTTTATAACTGTGCTATTGTCAAGTTAGTAGGACTTTCTACGAAGCCCATATCTATGTGTTTATAACTGTGCTATTGTCAAGTTAGTAGGACTTTCTACGAAGCCCATATCTATGTGTTTATAACTGTGCTATTGTCAAGTTAGTAGGACTTTCTACGAAGCCCATATCTATGTGTTTATAACTGTGCTCATAACACATCATGACTGCATCAGAACTCACTATAAGCGTGTTCATAAACACATGAGAGATATGGATATAGTCTATATAAGAACAGTAGACAGATAGCAAGGCTGTTCTGAACAAGGATCCTGACAATGAACGAAGCTCCAATAGTAAGGCAGACATTTCCCTTATCGTTAAGTTAACCAGCGAACACATCAACTAGACATATGAAGGCTACATGTTGGGTGTCATTAAGAGGGATAGTTAAGTTCCCGTGGACGATAAAGGGCTAAAATACTATCTTATTCAATATTACTAACAGTGGTTTGAAGTCAAGCTTTTGTTTTTAAAATGTATCCTTTTGCTGAAGCTTAAGTTCTGAAGTTCTCTGAAATACCCTTCTACTCTCCTATGAGACTCCGGTATCTCCGTTCCCTTCCTTCATAGGCTGCATCCCGATTCTCTACCCTTCTTATTGAAAAGCATTGAATTGGTGGAAGCATCGATTGGGGAGAGTTTCGCAGAGAGATTTTCAGCTAATGTTCCAGAGAGTTTCACCTGGAGAGAATTGATGGTAGGCAGTGATCAAGAGGTGAAAGAAAGCACACGTGTTCAGGCAAGGTGCTGGTTAGCGGAGTAGAACACCTGTTTAGGCGAGGTGCTGGCTAGCGGAGTAGAACACCTGTTTAGGCGAGGTGCTGGTTAGCGGAGTAGAACACCTGTTTATGCGAGGTGCTGGCTAGCGGAGTAGAACACCTGTTTAGGCGAGGTGCTGGCTAGCGGAGTAGAACACCTGTTTATGCGAGGTGCTGGTTAGCGGAGTAGAACACCTGTTTATGCGAGGTGCTGGCTAGCGGAGTAGAACACCTGTTTAGGCGAGGTGCTGGCTAGCGGAGTAGAACACCTGTTTAGGCGAGGTGCTGGCTAGCGGAGTAGAACACCTGTTCAGGCGAGGTGCTGGCTAGCGGAGTAGAACACCTGTTTAGGCGAGGTGCTGGCTAGCGGAGTAGAACACCTGTTTAGGCGAGGTGCTGGCTAGCGGAGTAGAACACCTGTTTAGGCGAGGTGCTGGTTAGCGGAGTAGAACACCTGTTTAGGCGAGGTGCTGGCTAGCGGAGTAGAACACCTGTTTAGGCGAGGTGCTGGCTAGCGGAGCAGAACACCTGTTTAGGCGAGGTGCTGGTTAGCGGAGTAGAACACCTGTTTATGCGAGGTGCTGGCTAGCGGAGTAGAACACCTGTTTAGGCGAGGTGCTGGCTAGCAGAGTAGAACACCTGTTTAGGAGAGGTGCTGGCTAGCGGAGTAGAACACCTGTTTAGGCGAGGTGCTGGCTAGTGGAGTAGAACACCTGTTTAGGCGAGGTGCTGGCTAGCGGAGTAGAACACCTGTTTAGGAGAGGTGCTGGCTAGCAGAGTAGAACACCTGTTTAGGAGAGGTGCTGGCTAGCGGAGTAGAACACCTGTTTAGGCGAGGTGCTGGCTAGCGGAGTAGAACACCTGTTTAGGCGAGGTGCTGGCTAGCAGAGTAGAACACCTGTTTAGGCGAGGTGCTGGCTAGCGGAGTAGAACACCTGTTTAGGCGAGGTGCTGGCTAGCGGAGTAGAACACCTGTTTAGGCGAGGTGCTGGCTAGCGGAGTAGAACACTTGAAAAAGAAAAAGAGAGCTGCACACCCAGGGGCTCAGATGCAATAATTTAATATCCTAATAACCAACGTTTCGACAGACAAGCTGTCTTCATCAGGGTATAGTGACAAATGCAGTGATCAAGTGCACACTTCAGAAGAAGGATAGAGAAATGGATTGCAACCTTAGTTTCACCATCCCTCCCCCCTCACTACACTTCTACTCTCCTTGGCCTTCCCTAGTTTCACCCCAACATTTTAACTATCCCCACCCCCTTTCTAGCCGATCATGGGGTCGTCCCCACTGGGCGAGGCCAGCTCGGGGACACTAACGAAGGGCAGGTTCTTGGCGTTGTCCTCCCTGAGCGAGGTGGACTTGTTCCGGTGGGACACGGCGGTGAAGGCCAGATGGTCGTGCTCCAGTATAGCCAGGCGGTCCTGTGGTTTCTCCTTCTTCAGATAGAACATCTTCCTCAGGGTCTTCAGCTGCTGCAGCTCACAGAACGTCTCCAGGACCACCAGCATCACGACCAAGCCCAGGAGGAGGTAGACTGGAGAGAAAGAGAGAGAGAGAGAAAGAGAGAGAATCCATTAATATTGTCATTTGATCACTCTCCCTCCATGGTTCATATCCTCACATGCATAGTGTGATATAAATAGTGAATAGGCTATCTACAGCGCTCCTCTTCTCCAACTCATCACTGGCTCATTGAAACCCTCAGCTGACTCAGTTCATAGCATGGCAATCACAACCTCACAACATTGTTTGTTTTTCTATCTAACCACTAGGGGGAGGGAAAGGGCACTGATGAGCCCAGCAAGCAGTGTGTAATCAGTAAAAGGTTTTGGTGTTGGTTTTCCCAATAATAGATGAGCTAATTATTATCATGATCATTACTATGGTCATAATGATTTTTGAACTAGAATTTAGATCAACTAAAGTCTCTGAATAGCAGTAGCAGTCTACATTCATTTAGATGAAGCCTTTCTGTGTATTGATGAAGGACGAGGGGATGTTCAGGAAAGATATGGGAGGATTCTCCTGTCTCAGAGTCAGCCAAACTTCACAAACATGCCAGAAGTGCTGAGGGCAATCCAAATCAAATATACAGGACCCCCTACTAAGTTCAAAATCAGCCCTTTTCTCTCTTCTTAGCCAGTAGCTGTCTTCTCTTTCACAACAAAAGGCTTCTGGTTTGTGGCTTCTAAAGAGCAAGATGAGTCTGTCCAATAGCATCTAGAGCCTCAATACAAACTTGTCCAATAGCATCGAGAGCCTCAATACAAACTTGTCCAATAGCATCTAGAGCCTCACAACAAACCTGTCCAATAGCATCCAGAGCCTCAAGACAAACCTGTCCAATAACATCTAGAGCCTCAAGACAAACCTGTCCAATAGCATCTAGAGCCACAATACAAACTTGTCCAATAGCATCTAGAGCCTCACAACGAACCTGTCCAATAGCATCGAGAGCCTCAATACAAACTTGTTCAATAGAATCTAGAGCCTCAATACAAACTTGTCCAATAGCATCTAGAGCCTCACGACAAACCTGTCCAATAGCATCTAGAGCCTCACGACAAACTTGTCCAATAGCATCCAGAGCCTCACGACAAACCTGTCCAATAGCATCTAGAGCCTCAAGACAAACCTGTCCAATAGCATCCAGAGCCTCACAACGAACCTGTTAAATAGCATCCAGAACCTCACAACGAACCTGTCCAATAGCATCCTGAGCCTCAAGACAAACCTGTCCAATAGCATCCAGAGCCTCACAACGAACCTGTCCAATAGCATCCAGAACCTCACAACGAACCTGTCCAATAGCATCTAGATCCTCAAGACAAACCTGTCCAATAGCATCTAGAGCCTCAAGACAAACCTGTCCAATAGCATCTAGAGCCTCACAACGAACCTGTCCAATAGCATCCAGAACCTCACAACGAACCTGTCCAATAGCATCTAGATCCTCAAGACAAACCTGTCCAATAGCATCTAGAGCCTCAAGACAAACCTGTCCAATAGCATCCAGAACCTCACAACGAACCTGTCCAATAGCATCTAGATCCTCAAGACAAACCTGTCCAATAGCATCTAGAGCCTCAAGACAAACCTGTCCAATAGCATCTAGAGCCTCACAACGAACCTGTCCAATAGCATCCAGAACCTCACAACGAACCTGTCCAATAGCATCTAGATCCTCAAGACAAACCTGTCCAATAGCATCTAGAGCCTCAAGACAAACCTGTCCAATAGCATGTAGAGCCTCAAGACAAACATGTCCAATAGCATCCAGAGCCTCAAGACGAACCTGTCCAATGCTGAGCCTCAGTTCTGGATCATTCATCACCCCAGTTCTAGATCATTCATCACCCCAGTTCTAGATCATTCATCACCCCAGTTCTAGATCATTCATCACCCCAGTTCTAGATCATTCATCTCCCCAGTTCTGTATCATTCATCACCCCAGTTCTGGATCATTCATCACCCCAGTTCTAGATCATTCATCACCCCAGTTCTAGATCATTCATCACCCCAGTTCTAGATCATTCATCACCCCAGTTCTAGATCATTCATCACCCCAGTTCTAGATCATTCATCACCCCAGTTCTAGATCATTCATCACCCCAGTTCTATAAATATACAGGACCCCCTACTAAGTTCAAAATCAGCCTTTTTCTCTCTTCTTAGCCAGTAGCTGTCTTCTCTTTCACAACAAAAGGCTTCTGGTTTGTGGCTTCTAAAGAGCAAGATGAGTCTGTCCAATAGCATCTAGAGCCTCAATACAAAATTGTCCAATAGCATCTAGAGCCTCACAACAAACCTGTCCAATAGCATCCAGAGCCTCAAGACAAACCTGTCCAATAGCATCTAGAGCCTCAAGACAAACCTGTCCAATAGCATCTAGAGCCACAATACAAACTTGTCCAATAGCATCTAGAGCCTCACAACGAACCTGTCCAATAGCATCGAGAGCCTCAATACAAACTTGTCCAATAGCATCTAGAGCCTCAATACAAACTTGTCCAATAGCATCTAGAGCCTCACGACAAACCTGTCCAATAGCATCTAGAGCCTCAATACAAAATTGTCCAATAGCATCTAGAGCCTCACAACGAACCTGTTAAATAGCATCCAGAACCTCACAACGAACCTGTCCAATAGCATCCTGAGCCTCAAGACAAACCTGTCCAATAGAATCCAGAGCCTCAAAACGAACCTGTCCAAAAGCATCCAGAACCTCACAACGAACCTGTCCAATAGCATCTAGATCCTCAAGACAAACCTGTCCAATAGCATGTAGAGCCTCAAGACAAACATGTCCAATAGCATCCAGAGCCTCAAGACGAACCTGTCCAATGCTGAGCCTCAGTTCTGGATCATTCATCACCCCAGTTCTAGATCATTCATCACCCCAGTTCTAGATCATTCATCACCCCAGTTCTAGATCATTCATCACCCCAGTTCTAGATCATTCATCACCCCAGTTCTGTATCATTCATCACCCCAGTTCTGGATCATTCATCACCCCAGTTCTAGATCATTCATCACCCCAGTTCTAGATCATTCATCACCCCAGTTCTAGATCATTCATCACCACCAGTTCTATAAATATACAGGACCCCCTACTAAGTTCAAAATCAGCCTTTTTCTCTCTTCTTAGCCAGTAGCTGTCTTCTCTTTCACAACAAAAGGCTTCTGGTTTGTGGCTTCTAAAGAGCAAGATGAGTCTGTCCAATAGCATCTAGAGCCTCAATACAAACTTGTCCAATAGCATCTAGAGCCTCACAACAAACCTGTCCAATAGCATCCAGAGCCTCAATACAAACTTGTCCAATAGCATCTAGAGCCTCACAACGAACCTGTCCAATAGCATCGAGAGCCTCAATACAAACTTGTCCAATAGCATCTAGAGCCTCAATACAAACTTGTCCAATAGCATCTAGAGCCTCACAACAAACCTGTCCAATAGCATCCAGAGCCTCAAGACAAACCTGTCCAATAGCATCTAGAGCCTCAAGACAAACCTGTCCAATAGCATCCAGAGCCTCACAACGAACCTGTTAAATAGCATCCAGAACCTCACAACGAACCTGTCCAATAGCATCCTGAGCCTCAAGACAAACCTGTCCAATAGCATCCAGAGCCTCACAACGAACCTGTCCAATAGCATCCAGAACCTCACAACGAACCTGTCCAATAGCATCTAGATCCTCAAGACAAACCTGTCCAATAGCATCTAGAGCCTCAAGACAAACCTGTCCAATAGCATCTAGAGCCTCACAACGAACCTGTCCAATAGCATCCAGAACCTCACAACGAACCTGTCCAATAGCATCTAGATCCTCAAGACAAACCTGTCCAATAGCATCTAGAGCCTCAAGACAAACCTGTCCAATAGCATCGAGAGCCTCAATACAAACTTGTGCAATAGCATCTAGAGCCTCAATACAAAATTGTCCAATAGCATCTAGAGCCTCACAACAAACCTGTCCAATAGCATCCAGAGCCTCAAGACAAACCTGTCCAATAGCATCCAGAGCCTCAAGACAAACCTGTCCAATAGCATCTAGAGCCACAATACAAACTTGTCCAATAGCATCTAGAGCCTCACAACGAACCTGTCCAATAGCATCGAGAGCCTCAATACAAACTTGTCCAATAGCATCTAGAGCCTCAATACAAACTTGTCCAATAGCATCTAGAGCCTCACGACAAACCTGTCCAATAGCATCCAGAACCTCACAACGAACCTGTCCAATAGCATCTAGATCCTCAAGACAAACCTGTCCAATAGCATCGAGAGCCTCAATACAAACTTGTCCAATAGCATCTAGAGCCTCAATACAAAATTGTCCAATAGCATCTAGAGCCTCACAACAAACCTGTCCAATAGCATCCAGAGCCTCAAGACAAACCTGTCCAATAGCATCTAGAGCCTCAAGACAAACCTGTCCAATAGCATCTAGAGCCACAATACAAACTTGTCCAATAGCATCTAGAGCCTCACAACGAACCTGTCCAATAGCATCGAGAGCCTCAATACAAACTTGTCCAATAGCATCCAGAGCCTCACGACAAACCTGTCCAATAGCATCTAGAGCCTCAAGACAAACATGTCCAATAGCATCTAGAGCCTCACGACAAACTTGTCCAATAGCATCCAGAGCCTCACGACAAACCTGTCCAATAGCATCTAGAGCCTCAAGACAAACCTGTCCAATAGCATCCAGAGCCTCACAACGAACCTGTTAAATAGCATCTAGATCCTCAAGACAAACCTGTCCAATAGCATCCAGAGCCTCAAGACAAACATGTCCAATAGCATCCAGAGCCTCAAGACGAACCTGTCCAATGCTGAGCCTCAGTTCTGGATCATTCATCACCCCAGTTCTAGATCATTCATCACCCCAGTTCTAGATCATTCATCACCCCAGTTCTAGATCATTCATCTCCCCAGTTCTGTATCATTCATCACCCCAGTTCTGTATCATTCATCACCCCAGTTCTGGATCATTCATCACCCCAGTTCTGGATCATTCATCACCCCAGTTCTAGATCATTCATCACCCCAGTTCTAGATCATTCATCACCCCAGGTCTATAAATATACAGGACCCCCTACTAAGTTCAAAATCAGCCTTTTTCTCACTTCTTAGCCAGTAGCTGTCTTCTCTTTCACAACAAAAGGCTTTTGGACTGTGGCTTCTAAAGAGCAAGATGAGTCTGTGCAATAGCATCTAGAGCCTCAATACAAACTTGTCCAATAGCATCTAGAGCCTCACAACAAACCTGTCCAATAGCATCCAGAGCCTCAAGACAAACCTGTCCAATAGCATCTAGAGCCTCAAGACAAACCTGTCCAATAGCATCTAGAGCCACAATACAAACTTGTCCAATAGCATCTAGAGCCTCACGACAAACCTGTCCAATAGCATCTAGAGCCTCACGACAAACTTGTCCAATAGCATCCAGAGCCTCACGACAAACCTGTCAATAGCATCTAGAGCCTCAAGACAAACATGTCCAATAGCATCTAGAGCCTCAAGACAAACCTGTCCAATAGCATCCAGAGCCTCACAACGAACCTGTTAAATAGCATCCAGAACCTCACAACGAACCTGTCCAATAGCATCCTGAGCCTCAAGACAAACCTGTCCAATAGCATCCAGAGCCTCACAACAAACCTGTCCAATAGCATCCAGAACCTCACAACGAACCTGTCCAATAGCATCTAGATCCTCAAGACAAACCTGTCCAATAGCATCTAGAGCCTCAAGACAAACCTGTCCAATAGCATCTAGAGCCTCACAACGAACCTGTCCAATAGCATCCAGAACCTCACAACGAACCTGCCCAATAGCATCTAGATCCTCAAGACAAACCTGTCCAATAGCATCTAGAGCCTCAAGACAAACCTGTCCAATAGCATCGAGAGCCTCAATACAAACTTGTCCAATAGCATCTAGAGACTCAATACAAAATTGTCCAATAGCATCTAGAGCCTCACAACAAACCTGTCCAATAGCATCCAGAGCCTCAAGACAA
This sequence comes from Oncorhynchus masou masou, assembly GCF_036934945.1. Taxonomy (NCBI): domain Eukaryota; kingdom Metazoa; phylum Chordata; class Actinopteri; order Salmoniformes; family Salmonidae; genus Oncorhynchus; species Oncorhynchus masou. Next base: position 14,615,471 of record NC_088235.1, read on the forward strand.
ACCTGTCCAATAGCATCTAGAGCCTCAAGACAAACCTGTCCAATAGCATCTAGAGCCACAATACAAACTTGTCCAATAGCATCTAGAGCCTCACAACGAACCTGTCCAATAGCATCGAGAGCCTCAATACAAACTTGTCCAATAGCATCTAGAGCCTCAATACAAACTTGTCCAATAGCATCTAGAGCCTCACGACAAACCTGTCCAATAGCATCTAGAGCCTCACGACAAACTTGTCCAATAGCATCCAGAGCCTCACGACAAACCTGTCCAATAGCATGTAGAGCCTCAAGACAAACATGTCCAATAGCATCTAGAGCCTCACAACGAACCTGTCCAATAGCATCGAGAGCCTCAAGACAAACCTGTCCAATAGCATCTAGAGCCACAATACAAACTTGTCCAATAGCATCTAGAGCCTCACAACGAACCTGTCCAATAGCATCCAGAGCCTCACGACAAACCTGTCCAATAGCATGTAGAGCCTCAAGACAAACATGTCCAATAGCATCTAGAGCCTCAAGAGAAACCTGTCCAATAGCATCCAGAGCCTCACAACGAACCTGTTAAATAGCATCCAGAACCTCACAACGAACCTGTCCAATAGCATCCTGAGCCTCAAGACAAACCTGTCCAATAGAATCCAGAGCCTCACAACGAACCTGTCCAATAGCATCCAGAACCTCACAATGAACCTGTCCAATAGCATCTAGATCCTCAAGACAAACCTGTCCAATAGCATCTAGAGCCTCAAGACAAACCTGTCCAATAGCATCTAGAGCCTCACAACGAACCTGTCCAATAGCATCCAGAACCTCACAACGAACCTGTCCAATAGCATCTAGATCCTCAAGACAAACCTGTCCAATAGCATCTAGAGCCTCAAGACAAACCTGTCCAATAGCATGTAGAGCCTCAAGACAAACATGTCCAATAGCATCCAGAGCCTCAAGACGAACCTGTCCAATGCTGAGCCTCAGTTCTGGATCATTCATCACCCCAGTTCTAGATCATTCATCACCCCAGTTCTAGATCATTCATCTCCCCAGTTCTGTATCATTCATCACCCCAGTTCTAGATCATTCATCACCCCAGTTCTAGATCATTCATCTCCCCAGTTCTGTATCATTCATCACCCCAGTTCTGGATCATTCATCACCCCAGTTCTAGATCATTCATCACCCCAGTTCTAGATCATTCATCACCCCAGTTCTATAAATATACAGGACCCCCTACTAAGTTCAAAATCAGCCTTTTTCTCTCTTCTTAGCCAGTAGCTGTCTTCTCTTTCACAACAAAAGGCTTCTGGTTTGTGGCTTCTAAAGAGCAAGATGAGTCTGTCCAATAGCATCTAGAGCCTCAATACAAACTTGTCCAATAGCATCTAGAGCCTCACAACAAACCTGTCCAATAGCATCCAGAGCCTCAAGACAAACCTGTCCAATAGCATCTAGAGCCTCAAGACAAACCTGTCCAATAGCATCCAGAGCCTCACAACGAACCTGTTAAATAGCATCCAGAACCTCACAACGAACCTGTCCAATAGCATCCTGAGCCTCAAGACAAACCTGTCCAATAGCATCCAGAGCCTCACAACGAACCTGTCCAATAGCATCCAGAACCTCACAACGAACCTGTCCAATAGCATCCAGAACCTCACAACGAAACTGTCCAATAGCATCTAGATCCTCAAGACAAACCTGTCCAATAGCATCTAGAGCCTCAAGACAAACCTGTCCAATAGCATCTAGAGCCTCACAACGAACCTGTCCAATAGCATCCAGAGCCTCACAACGAACCTGTCCAATAGCATCCAGAACCTCACAACGAAACTGTCCAATAGCATCTAGATCCTCAAGACAAACCTGTCCAATAGCATCTAGAGCCTCAAGACAAACCTGTCCAATAGCATCTAGAGCCTCACAACGAACCTGTCCAATAGCATCCAGAACCTCACAACGAACCTGTCCAATAGCATCTAGATCCTCAAGACAAACCTGTCCAATAGCATCTAGAGCCTCAAGACAAACCTGTCCAATAGCATCGAGAGCCTCAATACAAACTTGTCCAATAGCATCTAGAGCCTTAATACAAAATTGTCCAATAGCATCTAGAGCCTCAAGACAAACCTGTCCAATAGCATCTAGAGCCACAATACAAACTTGTCCAATAGCATCTAGAGCCTCACAACGAACCTGTCCAATAGCATCGAGAGCCTCAATACAAACTTGTCCAATAGCATCTAGAGCCTCAATACAAACTTGTCCAATAGCATCTAGAGCCTCACGACAAACCTGTCCAATAGCATCTAGAGCCTCACAACAAACTTGTCCAATAGCATCCAGAGCCTCACGACAAACCTGTCCAATAGCATCTAGAGCCTCAAGACAAACATGTCCAATAGCATCTAGAGCCTCAAGACAAACCTGTCCAATAGCATCCAGAGCCTCACAACGAACCTGTTAAATAGCATCCAGAACCTCACAACTAACCTGTCCAATAGCATCCTGAGCCTCAAGACAAACCTGTCCAATAGCATCCAGAGCCTCACAACGAACCTGTCCAATAGCATCCAGAACCTCACAACGAACCTGTCCAATAGCATCTAGATCCTCAAGACAAACCTGTCCAATAGCATCTAGAGCCTCAAGACAAACCTGTCCAATAGCATCTAGATTCTCACAACTAACCTGTCCAATAGCATCCAGAAACTCACAACGGACCTGTCCAATAGCATCTAGATCCTCAAGACAAACCTGTCCAATAGCATCTAGAGCCTCAAGACAAACCTGTCCAATAGCATCGAGAGCCTCAATACAAACTTGTCCAATAGCATCTAGAGCCTCAATACAAAATTGTCCAATAGCATCTAGAGCCTCACAACAAACCTGTCCAATAGCATCCAGAGCCTCAAGACAAACCTGTCCAATAGCATCTAGAGCCTCAAGACAAACCTGTCCAATAGCATTTAGAGCCACAATACAAACTTGTCCAATAGCATCTAGAGCCTCACAACGAACCTGTCCAATAGCATCGAGAGCCACAATACAAACTTGTCCAATAGCATCTAGAGCCTCAATACAAACTTGTCCAATAGCATCTAGAGCCTCACGACAAACCTGTCCAATAGCATCTAGAGCCTCACGACAAACTTGTCCAATAGCATCCAGAGCCTCACGACAAACCTGTCCAATAGCATCTAGAGCCTCAAGACAAACCTGTCCAATAGCATCTAGAGCCTCAAGACAAACCTGTCCAATAGCATCCAGAGCCTCACAACGAACCTGTCCAATAGCATCCAGAACCTCACAACGAACCTGTCCAATAGCATCTAGATCCTCAAGACAAACCTGTCCAATAGCATCTAGAGCCTCAAGACAAACCTGTCCAATAGCATCTAGAGCCTCACAACGAACCTGTCCAATAGCATCCAGAACCTCACAACGAACCTGTCCAATAGCATCTAGATCCTCAAGACAAACCTGTCCAATAGCATCTAGAGCCTCAAGACAAACCTGTCCAATAGCATCGAGAGCCTCAATACAAACTTGTCCAATAGCATCTAGAGCCTCAATACAAAATTGTCCAATAGCATCTAGAGCCTCACAACAAACCTGTCCAATAGCATCCAGAGCCTCAAGACAAACCTGTCCAATAGCATCTAGAGCCTCAAGACAAACCTGTCCAATAGCATCTAGAGCCACAATACAAACTTGTCCAATAGCATCTAGAGCCTCACAACGAACCTGTCCAATAGCATCGAGAGCCTCAATACAAACTTGTCCAATAGCATCTAGAGCCTCAATACAAACCTGTCCAATAGCATCTAGAGCCTCAAGACAAACCTGTCCAATAGCATCCAGAGCCTCACAACGAACCTGTCCAATAGCATCCAGAACCTCACAACGAACCTGTCCAATAGCATCTAGATCCTCAAGACAAACCTGTCCAATAGCATCTAGAGCCTCAAGACAAACCTGTCCAATAGCATCTAGAGCCTCACAACGAACCTGTCCAATAGCATCCAGAACCTCACAACGAACCTGTCCAATAGCATCTAGATCCTCAAGACAAACCTGTCCAATAGCATCCAGAGCCTCAAGACGAACCTGTCCAATAGCATCCAGAGCCTCAAGACGAACCTGTCCAATGCTGAGCCTCAGTTCTGGATCATTCATCACCCCAGTTCTAGATCATTCATCACCCCAGTTCTAGATCATTCATCACCCCAGTTCTAGATCATTCATCTCCCCAGTTCTAGATCATTCATCACCCCAGTTCTGTATCATTCATCACCCCAGTTCTGGATCATTCATCACCCCAGTTCTAGATCATTCATCACCCCAGTTCTGGATCATTCATCACCCCAGTTCTGGATCATTCATCACCCCAGTTCTGGATCATTCATCACCCCAGTTCTGGATCATTCATCACCCCAGTTCTGGATCATTCATCACCCCAGTTCTGGATCATTCATCACCCCAGTTCTGGATCATTTATCACCCCAGTTCTGGATCATTCATCACCCCAGTTCTGGATCATTCATCACCCCAGTTCTAGATCATTCATCACCCCAGTTCTAGATCATTCATCACCCCAGTTCTAGATCATTCATCACCCCAGTTCTAGATCATTCATCACCCCAGTTCTGGATCATTCATCTCCCCAGTTCTGGATCATTCATCACCCCAGTTCTGGATCATTCATCACCCCAGTTCTGGATCATTCATCACCCCAGTTCTGGATCATTCATCACCCCAGTTCTGGATAATTTATCACCCCAGTTCTGGATCATTCATCACCCCAGTTCTAGATCATTTCTCTCCCCAGTTCTGGATCATTCATCACCCCAGTTCTGGATCATTTATCACCCCAGTTCTGGATCATTCATCACCCCAGTTCTAGATCATTCATCTCCACAGTTCTGGAACATTCATCTCCCCAGTTCTGGATCATTCATCACCCCAGTTCTGGATCATTTATCACCCCAGTTCTGGATCATTTATCACCCCAGTTCTAGATCATTCATCACCCCAGTTCTGGATCATTTATCACCCCAGTTCTGGATCATTTATCACCCCAGTTCTGGATCATTTATCACCCTAGTTCTGGATCATTTATCACCCCAGTTCTGGATCATTCATCACCCCAGTTCTGGATCATTCATCACCCCAGTTCTGGATCATTCATCACCCCAGTTCTGGATCATTTATCACCCCAGTTCTGGATCATTCATCACCCCAGTTCTGGATCATTCATCACCCCAGTTCTGGATCATTCATCACCCCAGTTCTGGATCATTTATCACCCCAGTTCTGGATCATTCATCACCCCAGTTCTGGATCATTTATCAATCTCTCATGGACTCTTGGAAGACCGGCACCTATTGTGGGCTAAAAGAAATTCAAGCAAACAAATGTGAACACTTACCAGTGATGCCCACTTTATAGATCTGTCTGAACCTCTGGTTGAAGGACTCTCCTGGTACGTAATCTCCCAGTCCGATGGTACTGAGAGATATAAAACAGAAGTAGAAACTCTCCAGGAAGTTCCAGTTCTCCTCTAGGGAGGAGAAGATGGCCGCCGGGATGAGGAAGAAACAGGAAGCAGCCAGGATGGCGAGGAGCGTGGCGTGGACCATGGCTACCAAAGGTTTGGACAGGCCCCAGCGGGTGGACACATACATGACGGGCCGGCGTGTGCTGAAGATCATGATGCGTTGGACCACGGCGGTGAGGAAGAGGAGGGTGAAGGGGATGCCGAGCACAGAGTAGACGATACAAAAAGCTTTTCCCCCGTCGGAGAGCGGAGCGGTGTGACCGTATCCTGGAGGAAACACAAAGCAGTGTTTAATTCATATTATGATCCATGTTAAAGTACAGCATTATCTAACGACATGTTAATACAATATTGATATTAGTTAAGACCAACCTTAATACAAAGTGTTACCTACTTCCCAAATATTTGCATCACCTTTTTCATCTACACGTTCAAGGCAGTAGTAGTGATGACAGTAGTCTACTGCCCAGCTGAACCACATTACAAGGTAGTAGTAGTGATGACAGTAGTCTACTGCCCAGCTGAACCACATTACAAGGCAGTAGTAGTGATGACAGTAGTCTACTGTCCAGCTGAACCACATTACAAGGTAGTAGTAGTGATGACAGTAGTCTACTGCCCAGCTGAACCACATTACAAGGTAGTAGTAGTGATGACAGTAGTCTACTGCCCAGCTGAACCACATTACAAGGTAGTAGTAGTGATGACAGTAGTCTACTGCCCAGCTGAACCACATTACAAGGTAGTAGTAGTGATGACAGTAGTCTACTGCCCAGCTGAACCACATTACAAGGCAGTAGTAGTGATGACAGTAGTCTACTGCCCAGCTGAACCACATTACAAGGCAGTAGTAGTGATGACAGTAGTCTACTGTCCAGCTGAACCACATTACAAGGTAGTAGTAGTGATGACAGTAGTCTACTGCCCAGCTGAACCACATTACAAGGTAGTAGTAGTGATGACAGTAGTCTACTGTCCAGCTGAACCACATTACAAGGCAGTAGTAGTGATGACAGTAGTCTACTGCCCAGCTGAACCACATTACAAGGTAGTAGTAGTGATGACAGTAGTCTACTGCCCAGCTGAACCACATTACAAGGTAGTAGTAGTGATGACAGTAGTCTACTGCCCAGCTGAACCACATTACAAGGTAGTAGTAGTGATGACAGTAGTTTACTGCCCAGCTGAACCACATACAAGGCAGTAGTAGTGATGACAGTAGTCTACTGTCCAGCTGAACCACATTACAAGGCAGTAGTAGTGATGACAGTAGTCTACTGCCCAGCTGAACCACATTACAAGGCAGTAGTAGTGATGACAGTAGTCTACTGCCCAGCTGAACCACATTACAAGGCAGTAGTAGTGATGACAGTAGTCTACTGTCCAGCTGAACCACATTACAAGGCAGTAGTAGTGATGACAGTAGTCTACTGTCCAGCTGAACCACATTACAAGGTAGTAGTAGTGATGACAGTAGTCTACTGCCCAGCTGAACCACATACAAGGTAGTAGTAGTGATGACAGTAGTCTACTGTCCAGCTGAACCACATTACAAGGCAGTAGTAGTGATGACAGTAGTCTACTGCCCAGCTGAACCACATTACAAGGCAGTAGTAGTGATGACAGTAGTCTACTGTCCAGCTGAACCACATTACAAGGCAGTAGACAAAACAACACAATCTAGAGGGTTGGGAACTCTGTTCTGTAGCTCATGGCACTCACACCAGAAGGTGACATTAAAGGGGAAATCTGTAGTTGCTACATCCATTTTTGGACCTAAATGAATGATACAGGTAACTGCCAAAAATAAAGGAAACACCAACATAAAGAGTCTTAATAGGGTGTTGGGTCAAAATGAGCCAGAACAGCTTCAATGTGCCTTGGCATAGATTCTACAATATTCTGGAACTCAATGGGAGGGATGCGACACCATTGTCCACAAGAAAGTCCATAATTTGTGTTCAGTTTGTGTTCAATCTGGCGGCTGAGACACACACACCCACACACACACACACACATACATAAACACACCATTTAAGCCCTCTATGCTCCTTTCAGACCCCTTTTTCAAAGTCACTGAATCTCTTCTTCTAGCCATTGTAGTCTAAATAATGGGCAACTGGGAATTTTTATACATGACCCTAAGCATGATGGAATGTTAATTGCTTAATAAACTCAAGAATCACACCTGCGTGGAAGCACCTGCTTTCACTATAATTCATATCCCTCATTTACTCAAGTGTTACCTATATCTACCCATTGATTCTTCAGAACCCCAAATAGAAACGTGTTTTAATCCAATTATTTATAACAATGTAAATGTAAACAAACACTATATAGCCTCAAAACATGGTTAAAACGTTACGTTTGATTTCATGGATGACCAGTCCTTCTATCCATCGCTCTGTCTATGAAGTTGAGAGTGGTTACATTTCTCCAGCCACATCTCTGACCTTTTTACCAAAACAGTAGTGTGGTGCCCGTTTTGGTATTGTTCTACCTCTAGATTGCCCCTTTAAAGAAAAGAGCATGTAGCATGTTTTGGTTGAAGTGTTCCTATCATGAGTGTTCAAAATGCCATGGCCCTCCAATACAGTCATGGAAAACTAGGCTAGTTCATGTCAGAGTAGGGCTACCATGAAGTCAAAATGGATAGAGAGTTATGTTAGGAATCAATCCCTGCAGTAAAATGAAGCAATGCCTGTTTAGAAGGGAGCCCCAGTGTGGTGACATCAGCGGATATTAAACCAATTGGATTCACAGTCTACTTACGTGTTGTCTGTTTAAGATGACCAGTTCTGTGCTCTGTTTAAGATGACCAGTTCTGTGGTCTGTTTAAGATGACCAGTTCTGTGGTCTGTTTAAGATGACCGGTTCTGTGGTCTGTTTAAGATGACCAGTTCTGTGGTCTGTTTAAGAGGACCAGTTCTGTGGTCTGTTTAAGATGACCGGTTCTGTGGTCTGTTTAAGATGACCAGTTCTGTGGTCTGTTTAAGATGACCGGTTCTGTGGTCTGTTTAAGATGACCAGTTCTGTGGTCTGTGCTCTGTTTAAGATGACCAGTTCTGTGGTCTATTTAAGATTCCCAGTTCTGTGGTCTGTTTAAGATGACCAGTTCTGTGGTCTATTTAAGATTCCCAGTTCTGTGGTCTGTTTAAGATGACCAGTTCTGTGGTCTATTTAAGATTCCCAGTTCTGTTGTCTATTTAAGATGACCGGTTCTGTGGTCTATTTAAGATGACCAGTTCTGTGGTCTATTTAAGATGACCGGTTCTGTGGTCTGTTTAAGATGACCAGTTCTGTGGTCTGTTTAAGATGACCAGTTCTGTGGTCTGTTTAAGATGACCAGTTCTGTGGTCTATTTAAGATGACCAGTTCTGTGGTCTGTTTAAGATGACCGGTTCTGTGGTCTGTTTAAGATGACCAGTTCTGTGGTCTGTTTAAGATGACCAGTTCTGTGGTCTGTGCTCTGTTTAAGATGACCAGTTCTGTGGTCTATTTAAGATTCCCAGTTCTGTGGTCTGTTTAAGATGAGCAGTTCTGTGGTCTATTTAAGATTCCCAGTTCTGTTGTCTATTTAAGATGACCGGTTCTGTGGTCTATTTAAGATGACCAGTTCTGTGGTCTATTTAAGATGACCGGTTCTGTGGTCTGTTTAAGATGACCAGTTCTGTGGTCTGTTTAAGATGACCAGTTCTGTGGTCTGTGCTCTGTTTAAGATGACCAGTTCTGTGGTCTATTTAAGATGACCGGTTCTGTGGTCTGTTTAAGATGACCAGTTCTGTGGTCTGTTTAAGATGACCAGTTCTGTGGTCTGTTTAAGATGACCAGTTCTGTGCTCTGTTTAAGATGACCAGTTCTGTGGTCTGTTTAAGATGACCAGTTCTGTGGTCTGTTTAAGATTCCCAGTTCTGTGGTCTATTTAAGATTCCCAGTTCTGTGGTCTGTTTAAGATTCCCAGTTCTGTGGTCTATTTAAGATTCCCAGTTCTGTGGTCTGTTTAAGATGACCAGTTCTGTGGTCTATTTAAGATTCCCAGTTCTGTGGTCTATTTAAGATTCCCAGTTCTGTGGTCTGTTTAAGATTCCCAGTTCTGTGGTCTATTTAAGATTCCCAGTTCTGTGGTCTGTTTAAGATGACCAGTTCTGTGGTCTGTTTAAGATGACCAGTTCTGTGGTCTGTGCTCTGTTTAAGATGACCAGTTCTGTGGTCTATTTAAGATTCCCAGTTCTGTGGTCTATTTAAGATTCCCAGTTCTGTGGTCTGTTTAAGATTCCCAGTTCTGTGGTCTATTTAAGATTCCCAGTTCTGTGGTCTGTTTAAGATGACCAGTTCTGTGGTCTATTTAAGATTCCCAGTTCTGTGGTCTATTTAAGATGACCGGTTCTGTGGTCTATTTAAGATGACCGGTTCTGTGGTCTGTTTAAGATGACCGGTTCTGTGGTCTGTTTAAGATGACCAGTTCTGGGGTTCTATTTTGATCAGTTCTGTGTTCCATGCAATAATGGCTCTATATAATAATGTATGCCTTGCATTTGTTCTGGATTTGGGACTATGAAAAGACCCCTGGTGGCATGTCTGGTGGGGTACGTGTGTGCATCAGAGCTGTGCATAAGTTGACTATGCAAACAATTAGGATTTTTCAACACATTAATGTTTCTTGTAAAAAATAAGAAGTGATGCAGCCCGTCTCTCCTCAACTCTTAGCCAAGAGAGACTGGCATGCATTTGATTAATATTAGCCATCTGATTACAATGAAGAGCAAGACAAGCTGCTCTGTTCTGGGCCAGCTGCAGCTTAACTGTACTACAGAGTATGTTGTCCATTTAAGTTTTTGTCTCTGGCTCTTATGATATCAGATTCAGAATGAATAATAACAAGGTTTGTGGTAGTTTGAAAGGGTTTCCAATTCACATGACCCGGCAAGAAACCCCCAGCCCTATAGTCATAACACAGATGAAAAGGAAATAATAAACATGTTCTGTCATGGCCTACAAATAGGACCCAGAGTTTTACCTGACCAGGTCATGAGATCAGGGGGGAGGGTGTGGCGGAGCATAATTGTTTTTGGCCTGCGCTACAAGCTCATACAGGACTAGTAAAAGGCACCGTGCGCTACTTTTGATTTAAAAAATATCGTACTTTTTAAAATTCATTTTTTCTTTATTATTCTGATGTGTCAGGGGGTGCTGCAGCACAGCTATGCAGACATCTATTTTGGGGGGTTGGCCTATATAGTAGGCCTTTGTTGTGTGCAATGTCTGCATTGGGGGCATATATGTATTGTCATCACTGAGCTGAGTTCAGGTAACATAGCCAGGTGTTACTTGGGTGTACAGTGTCTCGATAGTGTACATGTCAGTGTCACAGGCAACAAAACGCAAACTGCTTTCAGGTCGTGTGCCTAGTTACAAGAAGGTTATGACAATAATGAACTGTATAACCATCATCCATAACTACATAAGCAAGCAACTCCCTTATTTTTCCGAAAATAGATATATTAAGAGCAACACATTGCTGAACGTCACCTATTCATTTCTGGGTGCGATGTCATTGCGCCAACGTAGAACGAGCTATGACGCGCAGCCTGCATCACCTCCAGCCAGCCCACCCCTAGATGGCTGAAATGCAGTACACTTTAATAGGCCAATGACGGACTCACCTGTGGTAGACAATACAGTACTGGCGAAAAAGAGCGAGGAGGTGAAGTCCCAGTTCCAATTTGCCGATGCGTTATTGAGAATGGACACTCCATAGTTACTGGCCTCGAGCGCTTTCTCCAAAAACTTCTCAAGGCGTTCTTCCGACAGACATTCGTGGTCCTGGAGGAACAGTTTTTTGATGGTTCGTAACTCCTGTCTTAGACGGTCTTCATAAGGCAGTTCCACCGATGAAAAGACAACAGCTCCGAATATAAGATAAAGAATATATCCCAAGACTAGAAGCACAAAATACCATGTCGATTTGTGACTTTGTATCAACCGCACACACGAATTGCTAGTTAGAGATTGTAGCATTTTCCAAGAGTTGTTGAAACCTCAATGTGTTACAGTTTATACTCTTGACATAAACAATGAATAGTTTATAGACGCTAAAATAGTAACAACGTCGACTAAAATACAATGTAGCTTATTTCTAGTTCAACTACGACCAAAAGCACGCATGTGAGAATCGTGACTCTATACGTTTTGGTTTATTTTCCGTCTCCTCTCTGCCTGTCCTCTGTATATTCTGTTCACTTTCACCGAGAAGGGTCGTTCTGCTGCTGAGAAGAGGATGATGTGGCGGCGGAGGATGCCGGGACTATGTTACGTCAGTCTGTTCCCCTCTTCTCTGCTTCTAGGTGAAACACATCGAAACAGACACGTGGGCGTAGAGAGCTAGTATATTGCACCTCTTTGTCTGTAGTCATTGTTCACGAAGGTAACATACGATCAGTGAGAAAGCCAAGGGTGTAGTGAAACCACACCGTTTCCTAAGATTACATCCTATTGCTGAAAGTGACATTGGGGGGTTGACTGTTGACTGTGAGTTAACTCTTACCAAAGAGACAGACAGACATAAGAGCAATGCATTAGAGGGACAACTTTATTATTTTAGTAGGCTGTGCTGTGGCCTGTCTCACCCCTCTTCCAATAGACTACCAATGTGTATGTGTGTGTGTATGTCCAGACAAGTTTGTTTATTTGTCATATACACTGTATATACTGTAGATGGAGTAGATGGAGTACAAGGTGCAATGAAATGCTTTATTGCAGGTTCACCCATAAATCAAACAACATTTTATTGGTCACACAAACATGGTTTGCAGATGTTATTGGAGTGTGGTGAAATGCTTGTACTTCTAGTTCTAACAGTGCAGTAATATCTAACAACAACCTAATACACACAAATCGAGGTAAAGGGGTGGAATAGCTGCAGGAAGTAGAGGTGCTGAGGGTGCTGCTGCTACCCCTGATAAATAGTAATAAAAATGTGTATATATATATATTTTTTTTTTTTAAATCAACAAAAATTATCTTCAGCACCATCTGCGTCCCCGTCACTGTCCCAGACCCCGTCCCCATCGACAGCATTTGAATATGAATAAGAGGCCAGTTGTCAAATTGGCTTCTTTCCAGATTCTGTATTGCGTAATGTTTTATGCACTTTGACCTGCAGTGCAACTTAACAATCTAAGGCTGCGTTTACACAGGCAGCCCAATTCTGATATTTCTTTCCTCTAATTGTTATTTTGACAAATCACATCAGATTGTTTCTTTTTCAGAGCTGATCTGATTGGTCAAAAAGACCAATTAGTGAAAAATATCAAAATTGGGCTGCCTGTGTAAACACAGCCTATGAGACTTAATAGTTTTTTGCTCTTTTAAGATAAATGGATAGGCCTTCTTATGGAATCTATTTGACCAGGCTCACAATCTAATGCTCTATGTACACTACCCTACTAACATTGTTACTTTCTTATGATAAGCTCAAATCCACCAGCTCTTCTCATTCTCTCATTCACCTTTCCTCCACTACTTGTCTTTTCTTCCACTATCCCCTCAACACCTTTCTCATTTCAACGCAAGCTGGCAAAGTGTCTCTATGGAAACAACCTTTACAGAGTTCCTAGACTGGCACCAGATGTTGTGTACTGACTGACCACATCTCCCTGACTGCAGCACTCCACTCTGCTGTGTGTGTAAGTGTGTGTGCGTGTACATGTGTGTGTGTGATTACATTTATTTTAACAGTTTCTCATGAGATACGTCTCGTCAACAGTGTAGTTTAGCTACAGTATGTAGAGGCAAGGACATGAACAATTAGTTAGGAGGTTGAGAGATTAGGGACCTATCTAGCTGGCTAGCTAAAGACAACTTTATACAAAGTAGGTGGCTAGTATTGTTTTATTTCTTCATCAAGAAGGAATCAATCAGTTACATTGCTTGACCACATTCATTTCAAATCAAATCACATTTTATTAGTCACATGCGCCGAATACAACAGGTACCAACAATGCAGTTTAAAGAAAAAATAAGAAGAAATACAAAAGATAATAACAAATAAAAGTAACAAGTAATTAAAGAGCAGCAGTAAAATAACAATAGCGAGACTATATGCAGGGGGATACCGGTACAGAGTCAATGTGCGGGGGCACTGGTCAGTCGAGGTAATTGAGGTAAAATGTACATGTAGGTACAGTTATTAAAGTGACTATGCACAGATGATAACAGAGAGTAGCAGTGGTGTAAAAAGGGAGGGGGGTTAATTTAATGCAAATAGTCTGGGTAGACATTTGATTAGATGTTCAGGAGTCTTATGGCTTGGGGGTAGAAGCTGTTTAGAAGCCTCTTAGACCTAGACTTGGCGCTCCGGTCCCGCTTGCCGTGCAGTAGCAGAGAGAACAGTCTATGACTGGGGTGGCTGGAGTCTTTGACAATTTTTAGGGTCTTCCTCTGTTACCGCCTGGTATAGAGGTCCTGGATGGCAGGAAGCTTTGCCCCAGTGATGTACTGGGCCGTACGCACTACCCTCTGTAGTGCCTTGCGGTCGGAGGCCGAGCAGTTGCAATACCAGGCAGTGATGCAACCAGTCAACCAACCAGTCTCAATGGTGCAGCTGTAGAACCTTTTGAGGATCTGAGGACCTGTGCCAAATCTTTTCAGTCATCCTGAGGGGGAATAGGTTTTGTCCTGCCCTCTTCACGACTGTCTTGGTGTGCTTGGACCATGTTCGTTTGTTGGTGAAGTGGACACCAAGGAACTTGAAGCTCTCAACCTGCTCCACTACAGCCCCGTCGATGAGAATGGGGGCATGCTCGGTCCTCCTTTTCCTGTAGTCCACAATCATCTCCTTTGCGTTGATCACATTGAGGGTCAGGTTCTTGTCCTGGCACCACACGACGATGTCTCTGACCTCCTCCCTATAGGCTATCAAATCAAATGTATTTATTTATATAGCCCTTCGTACATAAGCTGATAGCCCCCCGACACATAAACTACTGCAGCATAAATACTGGAGGCTGAGACAGGAGGGGTCAGGAGACACTGTGGCCCCATCCGATGATACCCCCGGACAGGGCCAAACAGGAAGGATATAACCCCACCCACTTTGCCAAAGCACAGCCCACACACCACTAGAGGGATATCTTCAACCACCAATTTACCATCCTGAGACAAGGCAGAGTATAGCCCACAAAGATCTCCGCCACGACACAACCCAAGGGGGGCGCCAACCCAGACTGGAAGATCACATCAGTGACTCAACCCACTCAAGTGACGCACCCCTCCTAGGGTCGGTATGAAAGAGCACCAGTAAGCCAGTGACTCAGCCCCTGTAATAGGGTTAGAGGCAGAGAATCCCAGTGGAAATAGGGGAACCGGCCAGGCAGAGACAGCAAGGGCGGTTCGTTGCTCCAGAGCCTTTCTGTTCACCTTCACACTCCTGGGCCAGACTACACTCAATCATATGACCCACTAAAGAGATGAGTCTTCAGTAAAGACTTAAAGGTTGAGACCGAGTTTGCATCTCTCACATGGGTAGGCAGACCATTCCATAAAAATGGAGCTCTGTAGGAGAAAGCCCTGCCTCCAGCTGTTTGCTTAGAAATTCTAGGGACAATTAGGAGGCCTGCTCTTGTGACCGTAGCGTATGTGTAGGTATGTACGGCAGGACCAAATCAGAGAGATAGGTAGGAGCAAGCCCATATAATGCTTTGTCGGTTAGCAGTAAAACCTTGAAATCAGCCCTTGCCTTAACAGGAAGCCAGTGGAGGGAGGCTAGCACTGGAGTAATATGATCACATTTTTTGGTTCTAGTTAGGATTCTAGCAGCTGTATTTAGCACTAACTGAAGTTTATTTCGTGCTTTATCCGGGTAGCCGGAAAGTAGAGCATTGCAGTAGTCTAACCTAGAAGTAACAAAAGCATGGATTCATTTTTTTGCATCATTTTTGGACAGAAAGTTTCTGATTTTTGCAATGTTACGTAGATGGAAAAAAGCTGTCCTTGAAACAGTCTTGATATGTTCTTCTCGTTGTTGTCGGTGATCAGACCTACCACTCTTGTGTCATCGGCAAATTTAATAATGGTGTTGGAGTCAAGCCTGGCAGTGCAGTCATGAGTGATCAGGGAGTACAGGAGGGGACTGAGCACACAGCCCTGAAGGGCCCTGTGTTGAGGATCAGCGTGGCGGAAGAGTTGGTACCTACCCTTACCACCTGGGGGTGGCCCGTCAAGAAGTCCAGGATCCAGTTGCAGAGGGAAGTGTTTAGTCCAAGGGTCCTTAGCTTACTGATGAGCTTTGAGGGTATTATGGTGTTGAACTCTGAGCTGTAGTCAAAGAATATCATTCTCACATAGGTGTTCCTTTTGTCCAGGTGGGAAAGAGCAGTGTGGCGTGCAATAGAGATTGCATCATCTGTTGAAGCGGTATGCAAATTGGAGTGGGATAATGGTGTTGATGTGAGCCATGACCAGCCTTTCAAATCACTTCATGGCTACATACGTGAGTGCTACAGGTCAGTGGTAATTTAGGCAGGTTACCTTAGTGTTCTTGGGCATAATGACTATTGTGGTCTGCTTAAAACCCGTTGGTATTACAGACTCGGACAGCGAGAGGTTGAAAATTTCAGTGAAGACATTTGCAAGTTGGTCAACACATGCTTGCAGTACACATCCTGGTAATCCGTCTGGCCCTGCGGCCTTGTGAATGTTTACCTTTTCAAAGGTCTTACTCGCATCGGCTGCAGAGAGTGTGATCACACAGTCTTCCGGAACAGCTGGTGCTCTCATGCATGTTTCAGTATTATTTGCCTCGAGGTGAGCATAAAAGTAGTTTAGCTCATCTGGTAAGCTCGTGTCACTAAGCAGCTCTCGGCTGTGCTTTCCTTTGTAGTCTGTATTGACGCTTTGCCTGTCTTAGTGCCATCATCAGTCTGTGGTGGTATGTAGACAGCTACAAAAAATACATATGAAAACTCTCGAGGTAGATAGTGTGGTCTACAGCTTATTATGAGATACTCTACCTCAGGCGAGCAAAACCTCAAGACTTCCTGAGATATCGTGCTCCAGCTGTTATTTACAAAAATACATAACCCGACGCCCCTTGTCTTACCAGACACCTCTGTTCTATCCTGCCGGTACAGCGTATAACCAGCCAGCTGTATGTTGATAATGTCGTCGTTCAGCCACGACTCCTTGAAGCATGAGATTACAGTTTTGAATGTCCCGTTGGCAGTTTGATCTTCCACTAAATTCAACAATTTTATTTTCCAAAGACTGTACTTTTGCTAGCAGAATGGAAGGCAGTGGAGGTTTATTCAATCGTCTACAAATTCTCAGAAGGCAGTCCACCCTCCGGCCCCTTTTTCTCCGCCTTCACTACACGCAAATGATGGGGATCTGGGCCTGTTCCAGAGAAAGCAGTATGTCATTCACGTCGGGCTCATCGAACTTGTTAAAAGAAAAAAAGGATTCTGCCAGTTTGTGGTGAGTAATCGCAGTTCTGATATCCATAAGTTATTTTCGGTCATAAGAGAAGGTAGCAGCAACATTATATACAAAATGAGTTCAAAAATAAGTTACAAACAATGCAAAGAAACAAACAAAAAACACAATTGGATAGGAACACGTAAAATGTCAGTCTAATTTTCCGGCGCCATCTTAACAAGATATATCAACATATCTCCTGTAAGTCCTGCAAATCACTGGCAGCTGAAATCAAATCAAACAATGTGTGTGTCTGTCAACACTCTCCTAATCCACTGACAACATGTCACGTTCGTTTTAAGGATCAGACCAGGGCGTAGCGTGAGTAGAGTTCCACATAATTTTAATAAATCGAAACTCACTGACCAAAACAACAAACAACCAAACTAACTAACTAACTAACTAACTAACTGTGCCGCTACTGATGTGCACTAAGGCAACTATACATAGACAAGGACCCACAACACAAATAAGGAAAATAGCTTCCTAAATATGATCCCCAATCAGAGACAACTATAAACAGCTGCCTCTGATTGGGAACCATATCAGGCCAACATAGACATACAAAAACCCCATGACGTACAAAGGCCCTAGACATACAAAAACTAGAGTACCCACCCTAGTCACACCCTGACCTAACCAAAATATATAGAAAAACAGAGATATCTAAGGTCAGGGCGTGATACAATACTGTCTGCATGCACTAGAGTATCTAGTGTCCTGCCTAGCATATATTTGATCTGTGGTGCACCTTTGATGGAACCACTTACCAGGGAGGAGGGGGTACTCTCTTTCCCTGGTCCAGTCAGTGTGCCCCCTCCGCAAAATACCGCTAGGCTTAAAAATTAAGTTTTGTAATTAATTTAACATCTGAATTATTTTTATTTATTTTATCTGAGGGGTCACGTGTCTTTTGTGCCCCCTTGGCATGAGGGGTGGCAGGTCACCTAGTGGTTAGAGTGTTGGACAAATAACCGAAAGGTTGCTGGATCTGAATCCCTGAGCTGACAAGGGAAACATCTGTTGTTCTGCTGCTGAACAAGGCAGTTAACTCACTGTTCCCCGGTAGGCTGTCATTGTAAATTAAAATTTGTTCTTAACTGACTTGCCTGGTTAAATTTAAAAATGACGCCTCTGCTTTTTAGGATCACATACAATGCAGGCCATTAAACCCTTTTTCGGTTATATAAAGCACAAATAATTGGCTTGCAAGACTCAATACTTCACAATGAAAAGTATTTTTTTATTGTGGAAAATTGTTTCAGTGAGTACTGGTTTTCCATTTCCTGGTTCTCTATAGCACCATTTACTCTAACAATGTAGATAAACCTGAACTGCTTCTCTTCAGGCTATATCTTGCACATTCTTATCCATCACAGTTTAAACAATACACGCCTATAAGTCATCATCAGGGTTTTCTCACAGCGACAAGAGGAACCAGTTTGTGAGACGGTCTCTAAGTCCAAAATGGAATCCTATTCACTAGTACACTACTTTTGACCAGGACCCATATATTTGTATATAGAGAACAAGGTGCCATTTGGGAGGCAGAGAGTGGTTTGATATTTTTGTCAGCTATGTAACATTTACTCAACCGTTGCAGGTTATGAAAAGGTTTCATTATGAGGAAGTACTTGAAAACAAAGAGTCAACCATTTTCTGTAAATGGTTGTCTAGTATGACCAAGATACCGTAGTTTATGTTGGGCTGTTGTTTGAGGAAGTAACTAGAAACAAAGAGTTGACTAGAGTGAATTACTTCCTGTAACTATATGATGTATGACCAAGATCATTTTCCAAAATAATGGTGAGTTGAAGGGGAGGAGCAAAGTTCTCCTGCATCGGTATAATTACCTCATTCCTTGTTTCAGCACTTTTTTCTGCGCTGGATACAAGGTAGACATGAAGTATAACCTATACAGACATGAAGTACAACCTATACACACATGAAGTATAACCTATACACGCATGAAGTATAACCTATACACGCATGAAGTATAACCTATACAGACATGAAGTATAACCTATATAGACATGAAGCATAACCTAAAAAGAAAAAGGTCTTTGCGAGTAAAAGATCATCGATGTCTAAAATCAAATCGGTTCACCTTTGGACTATGACTTTAGCTACAAGGACGTCAGTCCTAGTTGAGTGGTGGTGGATGGTCACACTAAGCCACATCAAGTCTTCCCTAGTTTTGTAGAAAGAAGATCAGTGGCACTTCTCATTTCCATGCATCATTTTAATATTGAGGCAAGATTTTCATAATGCTAAAATAGTATGACTGTGGAATTATAATATTTCTATAGGCTACAACGCTTGAAAATATGTTATCATATTTATTCCGGCTATAGCAATTACAAGTATGTTTTGAATCCACTACTGACCATTGAGTGCTCTTTAAAAAAAGAACAGTGTTGTGTTGTGCTTAGGCAAGCTACAATTTCGACAGGCTAGTCCTTGAATGAACACGACTTTTTCCGAGCTCTGTGTGTTGGTTCTGTGCCAGTTAGAGCAGTGGCCCAAAATAGACTGTGTTCTGCGGTGTGCTGTTATTTCAAGGCCCCAGTATTGGGAATTTGAGATTCCTAGCAGAGCATGAAGTAATCAGAAGTCAATCCAAGGTTGTATACTAAGTAGTATGATATGGGGGGTAGTGTAGTGTTTGTACACAGTTAGGCTACACACTACCGTGATACACTTTCACACTCCATCCCCAGGTGGCAACACGAACCAGGTCATGGCTGTGTTCTGACAGAAAGCCTTGGTAATTCCTTAGATGATTGTCAGTCTGGGAAAGAGAGAGTTCAGAAGCCAGTCCGGGAAAGAGAGAGGAGGCCAGAAGCCTCTCAGCCGGCATTTGTTTGTTTCTGTTAGTTAGTTAACCTCTTTAGTTGGGCATGCCATTTTGTAGTTAGTTTTTTGTGCATATTTATTTTGTTCCCATGAACATATGAATAATTTGCTTGCCCGGGCCAACCAAGAGGTCAAGATGGAGCTGGCCCTGAACTCGGTAAGTTCGCTGTCTCCTGGGCACACATGTAAATACAACATACGCTGATTTCTTACATTTATGCACACATCAAATCAGGTTGCAGACCATGTAGCTGGGCCTAAGACCGCTAGACATAATGAGTCAGGTTCCATGGAGCTGGGCCTAAGACCCCTAGACATAATGAGTCAGGTTACAGACCATGTAGCTGGACCGAAGACCCCTAGACATAATGAGTCAGGTTACAGACCATGTAGCTGGACCTAAGACCCCTAGACATAATGAGTCAGGTTACATGTAGCTGGACCGAAGACCCCTAGACATAATGAGTCAGGTTACAGACCATGTAGCTGGGCCGAAGACCCCTAGACATAATGAGTCAGGTTACAGACCATGTAGCTGGGCCGAAGACCCCTAGACATAATGAGTCAGGTTACAGACCATGTAGCTGGGCCGAAGATCCCTAGACATAATGAGTCAGGTTACAGACCATGTAGCTGGACCGAAGACCCCTAGACATAATGAGTCAGGTTACATGTAGCTGGACCGAAGACCCCTAGACATAATGAGTCAGGTTCCAGACCATGTAGCTGGGCTGAAGACCCCTAGACATAATGAGTCAGGTTCCAGACCATGGAGCTGGGCCGAAGACCCCTAGACATAATGAGTCAGGTTCCATGTAGCTGGACCGAAGACCCTAGACATAATGAGTCAGGTTACAGACCATGTAGCTGGACCGAAGACCCCTAGACATAATGAGTCAGGTTCCAGACCATGTAGCTGGGCCGAAGACCCCTAGACATAATGAGTCAGGTTACAGACCATGTAGCTGGACCGAAGACCCCTAGACATAATGAGTCAGGTTACATGTAGCTGGACCGAAGACCCCTAGACATAATGAGTCAGGTTACAGACCATGTAGCTGGGCTGAAGACCCCTAGACATAATGAGTCAGGTTCCAGACCATGGAGCTGGGCCGAAGACCCCTAGACATAATGAGTCAGGTTCCATGTAGCTGGACCGAAGACCCCTAGACATAATGAGTCAGGTTACAGACCATGTAGCTGGACCGAAGACCCCTAGACATAATGAGTCAGGTTCCAGACCATGTAGCTGGGCCGAAGACCCCTAGACATAATGAGTCAGGTTACAGACCATGTAGCTGGACCGAAGACCCCTAGACATAATGAGTCAGGTTACATGTAGCTGGACCGAAGACCCCTAGACATAATGAGTCAGGTTACAGACCATGTAGCTGGACCGAAGACCCCTAGACATAATGAGTCAGGTTCCATGTAGCTGGACCGAAGACCCCTAGACATAGTGAGTCAGGTTACAGACCATGTAGCTGGGCCGAAGACCCCTAGACATAATGAGTCAGGTTCCATGTAGCTGGACCGAAGACCCCTAGACATAATGAGTCAGGTTACAGACCATGTAGCTGGACCGAAGACCCCTAGACATAATGAGTCAGGTTACAGACCATGTAGCTGGACCGAAGACCCCTAGACATAATGAGTCAGGTTCCAGACCATGTAGCTGGACCGAAGACCACTAGACATAATGAGTCAGGTTACAGACCATGTAGCTGGGCCGAAGACCCCTAGACATAATGAGTCAGGTTACAGACCATGTAGCTGGGCCGAAGACCCCTAGACATAATGAGTCAGGTTACAGACCATGTAGCTGGGCCTAAGACCCCTAGACATAATGAGTCAGGTTACAGACCATGTAGCTGGACCGAAGACCCCTAGACATAATGAGTCAGGTTACAGACCATGTAGCTGGGCCTAAGACCCCTAGACATAATGAGTCAGGTTACAGACCATGTAGCTGGGCCGAAGACCCCTAGACATAATGAGTCAGGCTACAGACCATGTAGCTGGGCCGAAGACACCTAGACATAATGAGTCAGGTTACAGACCATGTAGCTGGGCCGAAGACCCCTAGACATAATGAGTCAGGTTACAGACCATGTAGCTGGACCTAAGACCCCTAGACATAATGAGTCAGGTTACAGACCATGTAGCTGGACCGAAGACCCCTAGACATAATGAGTCAGGTTACAGACCATGTAGCTGGGTCGAAGACCCCTAGACATAATGAGTCAGGTTACAGACCATGTAGCTGGGCCGAAGACCCCTAGACATAATGAGTCAGGTTACAGACCATGTAGCTGGACCTAAGACCCCTAGACATAATGAGTCAGGTTACAGACCATGTAGCTGGACCGAAGACCCCTAGACATAATGAGTCAGGTTCCATGTAGCTGGACCGAAGACCCCTAGACATAATGAGTCAGGTTACATGTAGCTGGACCGAAGACCCCTAGACATAATGAGTCAGGTTACAGACCATGTAGCTGGGCTGAAGACCCCTAGACATAATGAGTCAGGTTCCATGTAGCTGGACCGAAGACCCCTAGACATAGTGAGTCAGGTTACAGACCATGTAGCTGGGCCGAAGACCCCTAGACATAATGAGTCAGGTTCCAGACCATGGAGCTGGGCCGAAGACCCCTAGACATAATGAGTCAGGTTCCATGTAGCTGGGCCTAAGACCCCTAGACATAATGAGTCAGGTTACAGACCATGTAGCTGGACCGAAGACCCCTAGACATAATGAGTCAGGTTACAGACCATGTAGCTGGACCGAAGACCCCTAGACATAATGAGTCAGGTTACAGACCATGGAGCTGGACCGAAGACCCCTAGACATAATGAGTCAGGTTACATGTAGCTGGACCGAAGACACCTAGACATAATGAGTCAGGTTACAGACCATGTAGCTGGGCCTAAGACCCCCCCTAGACATAATGAGTCAGGTTCCAGACCATGGAGCTGGGCCAAAGACCCCTAGACATAATGAGTCAGGTTCCATGTAGCTGGACCGAAGACCCCTAGACATAATGAGTCAGGTTACAGACCATGTAGCTGGGCCGAAGACCCCTAGACATAATGAGTCAGGTTACAGGCCATATACAGTGCCTTGCGAAAGTATTCGGCCCCTTGAACTTTGCGACCTTTTGCCACATTTCAGGCTTCAAACATAAAGATATAAAACCATATTTTTTTGTGAAGAATCAACAACAAGTGGGACACAATCATGAAGTGGAACGACATTTATTGGATATTTCAAACTTTTTTAACAAATCAAAAACTGAAAAATTGGGCGTTCAAAATTATTCAGCCCCCTTAAGTTAATACTTTGTAGCGCCACCTTTTGCTGCGATTACAGCTGTAAGTCGCTTGGGGTATGTCTCTATCAGTTTTGCACATCGAGAGACTGACATTTTTTCCCAATACTCCTTGCAAAACAGCTCGAGCTCAATTAGGTTGGATGGAGAGCATTTGTGAACAGCAGTTTTCAGTTCTTTCCACAGATTCTCGATTGGATTCAGGTCTGGACTTTGACTTGGCCATTCTAACACCTGGATATGTTTATTTTTGAACCATTCCATTGTAGATTTTGCGGTTTTCTTCCAGAATGGTCCTGTATTTGGCTCCATCCATCTTCCCATCAATTTTAACCATCTTCCCTGTCCCTGCTGAAGAAAAGCAGGTCCAAACCATGATGCTGCCACCACCATGTTTGACAGTGGGTATGGTGTGTTCAGGGTGATGAGCTGTGTTGCTTTTACGCCAAACATAACGTTTTGCATTGTTGCCAAAAAGTTAAATTTTGGTTTCATCTGACCAGAGCACCTTCTTCCACATGTTTGGTGTGTCTCCCAGGTGGCTTGTGGCAAACTTTAAACGACACTTTTAAGGATATCTTTAAGAAATGGCTTTCTTCTTGCCACTCTTCCATAAAGGCCAGATTTGTGCAATATACGACTGATTGTTGTCCTATGGACAGAGTCTCCCACCTCAGCTGTAGATCTCTGCAGTTCATCCAGAGTGATCATGGGCCTCTTGGCTGCATCTCTGATCAGTCTTCTCCTTGTATGAGCTGAAAGTTTAGAGGGACGGCCAGGTCTTGGTAGATTTGCAGTGGTCTGATACTCCTTCCATTTCAATATTATCGCTTGCACAGTGCTCCTTGGGATGTTTAAAGCTTGGGAAATCTTTTTGTATCCAAATCCGGCTTTAAACTTCTTCACAACAGTATCTCGGACCTGCCTGGTGTGTTCCTTGTTCTTCATGATGCTCTCTGCGCTTTTAACGGACCTCTGAGACTATCACAGTGCAGGTGCATTTATACGGAGACTTGATTACACACAGGTGGATTGTATTTATCATCATTAGTCATTTAGGTCAACATTGGATCATTCAGAGATCCTCACTGAACTTCTGGAGAGAGTTTGCTGCACTGAAAGTAAAGGGGCTGAATAATTTTGCACGCCCAATTTTTCAGTTTTTGATTTGTTAAAAAAGTTTGAAATATCCAATAAATGTCGTTCCACTTCATGATTGTGTCCCGCTTGTTGTTGATTCTTCACAAAAAAAATACAGTTTTATATCTTTATGTTTGAAGCCTGAAATGTGGCAAAAGGTCGCAAAGTTCAAGGGGGCCGAATACTTTCGCAAGGCACTGTAGCTGGCCTAAGACATCAGAAGGCTAGTTATTGAGTTTATAACATCAGTTTGACTCCCTGATGCTGGCTAGTATCAGAATCTCATGTGCTACGGACTGCTGTTGTGTCCTTGAGCAAGGCTCTTTACAACTAACCTGATCCAGGGTCATCATTCTATGGTTGACCCTCTGCTTCAACCTCCAACCTCTGTGTGGGTATATATTTTCGGCGGGGTTGAAATGAAAAAGAAATGTGCATTGGACATTTCTGGACATTGAAAAATAAAGTCCTTTTTCTTTTTAGCAAGATGGTCAAAGGATATCTCTGTTGACTTGACCCACTGATGCCTTATTGTTTAGAGAAGAAGAATCCACATTGCATGATTACAACAGAACCACAAATTCTATAAAACTAGAACAGGGTTCTAAAAGAACAACACTGTAGAACAGAATGCGTGCCGAAAAGCGGCCATGACTATGACCCATATAGATTGTAAATGGTTAAATACACAGAAAACAAAAGAACCATGCTGTGTATGGCTGATGAAGACTTATTGGCTGAAACGTGTCAATGTGACTGCTGATTGAAAACAAATCAAAGTGAAAGTTTAATTGCGAGTGCTGACTGTCTTCTTCTTATACACATTTCCTGTTCATAATTAGCCCAGATCCCTTCAAGCCCATTCAAGTTGAATTGTGTGGTAATTATGAGGTAAATGTTGTTACTGGGCCACAAATTGTATTTTTCATCAGACATAACCGCATGACAACACACTGGGGTTGTGCAGTTTTGATCCAATTTAAAAAGCCAACAGGCACTAAGATCTCATAAACCCTGGACTAACCATGTTTCAAATGGAAACTAATGGAATTACCTTTTATGTGAAAGACGTTGGTGGGACAAACAGACAAAGAACCTGGAAGCTAGAATTTGAATAATCAGTTATATACTGCAATTTTTGTACCATCCCCTGTGTTGTACTCAGGGACAGACTGGCTAGGGCAGTTCAGTCAGATGCCAGAATGGCTGGTCAATTTTTAACCCAGTGGGCATGGCTTATTTGATTTTTTTGTGCAGAATAATCGTTATTTGGCTAATAATGTGGGCCTCATGGAAATAAGTGGATTAGTGTGGGGTCCTCATGGAAATAAGTGGGCCAGTGTGGGGTCCTCATGGAAATAAGTGGACCAGTGTGGGGTCCTCATGGAAATAAGTGGACCAGTGTGGGGGCATCATGGAAATAAGTGGACCAGTGTGGGGGCATCATGGAAATAAGTGGACCAGTGTGGGGTCCTCATGGAAATAAGTGGACCAGTGTGGGGTCCTCATGGAAATAAGTGGACCAGTGTGGGGTCCTCATGGAAATAAGTGGACCAGTGTGGGGTCCTCATGGAAATAAGTGAACCAGTGTGGGGGCATCATGGAAATAAGTGGACCAGTGTGGGGTCCTCATGGAAATAAGTGGACCAGTGTGGGGGCATCATGGAAATAAGTGGACCAGTGTGGGGGCATCATGGATATGTGGACCAGTGTGGGGTCCTCATGGAAATAAGTGGACCAGTGTGGGGTCCTCATGGAAATAAGTGGACCAGTGTGGGGTCCTCATGGAAATAAGTGGACCAGTGTGGGGTCCTCATGGAAATAAGTGGACCAGTGTGGGGTCCTCATGGAAATAAGTGGACCAGTGTGGGGGCATCATGGAAATAAGTGGACTAGTGTGGGGTCCTCATGGAAATAAGTGGATTAGTGTGGGGTCCTCATGGAAATAAGTGGACTAGTGTGGGGTCCTCATGGAAATAAGTGGACCAGTGTGGGGTCCTCATGGAAATAAGTGGACTAGTGTGGGGTCCTCATGGAAATAAGTGGATTAGTGTGGGGTCCTCATGGAAATAAGTGGACCAGTGTGGGGTCCTCATGGAAATAAGTGGACCAGTGTGGGGTCCTCATGGAAATAAGTGGACCAGTGTGGGGGCATCATGGAAATAAGTGGACCAGTGTGGGGTCCTCATGGAAATAAGTGGACCAGTGTGGGGTCCTCATGGAAATAAGTGGACCAGTGTGGGGGCATCATGGAAATAAGTGGACTAGTGTGGGGTCCTCATGGAAATAAGTGGATTAGTGTGGGGTCCTCATGGAAATAAGTGGACTAGTGTGGGGTCCTCATGGAAATAAGTGGACCAGTGTGGGGTCCTCATGGAAATAAGTGGACTAGTGTGGGGTCCTCATGGAAATAAGTGGATTAGTGTGGGGTCCTCATGGAAATAAGTGGACCAGTGTGGGGTCCTCATGGAAATAAGTGGACCAGTGTGGGGTCCTCATGGAAATAAGTGGACCAGTGTGGGGTCCTCATGGAAATAAGTGGACCAGTGTGGGGGCATCATGGAAATAAGTGGACCAGTGTGGGGTCCTCATGGAAATAAGTGGACCAGTGTGGGGTCCTCATGGAAATAAGTGGACTAGTGTGGGGTCCTCATGGAAATAAGTGGACCAGTGTGGGGTCCTCATGGAAATAAGTGGACCAGTGTGGGGTCCTCATGGAAATAAGTGGACCAGTGTGGGGTCCTCATGGAAATAAGTGGACTAGTGTGGGGTCCTCATGGAAATAAGTGGACCAGTGTGGGGGCATCATGGAAATAAGTGGATTAGTGTGGGGTCCTCATGGAAATAAGTGGACCAGTGTGGGGTCCTCATGGAAATAAGTGGACCAGTGTGGGGTCCTCATGGAAATAAGTGGACCAGTGTGGGGTCCTCATGGAAATAAGTGGACCAGTGTGGGGGCATCATGGAAATAAGTGGACCAGTGTGGGGTCCTCATGGAAATAAGTGGACCAGTGTGGGGTCCTCATGGAAATAAGTGGACTAGTGTGGGGTCCTCATGGAAATAAGTGGACCAGTGTGGGGTCCTCATGGAAATAAGTGGACCAGTGTGGGGTCCTCATGGAAATAAGTGGACCAGTGTGGGGTCCTCATGGAAATAAGTGGACTAGTGTGGGGTCCTCATGGAAATAAGTGGACCAGTGTGGGGGCATCATGGAAATAAGTGGACCAGTATTTTTATTTATTTATTTTTATTTCACCTTTATTTAACCAGGTAGGCTAGTTGAGAACAAGTTCTCATTTACAGCTGCGACCTGGCCAAGATAAAGCATAGCAGTGTTAACAGACAACAACACAGAGTTATACATGGAGTAAACATGTTGGCCGAGGTTGGAGTAGCCAGGAGGAAGGCATGGCCTGCCGTTGTGGGGGCCCCTAGGAAATAAATGGACCAGTGTGATCACGTCTGCTCCTGCTACCCCTCGGGCATTTGATGTCGCCAGAGTACTAACCACCGGTTGGAAATGGGCCAGTGTGATCACGTCTGCTCCTGCTACCCCTCGGGCATATGATGTCGCCAGAGTACTAACCACCGGTTGGAAATGGGCCAGTGTGATCACGTCTGCTCCTGCTACCCCTCGGGCATATGATGTCGCCAGAGTACTAACCACCGTTTGGAAATGGGCCAGTGTGTTGGAAATGACAGGAATGATCTCTGGTCCAGGACCCAGTCCGTCCCTGGTTGGACTGTTTGATGACACTTGTGCTGGGGCCCTAAGTGTGTACAGTATTCATACCTCTAGCATCATGCAAAGCATAACATCTATTGTTACAGGGTTCTATTCAACTGATAAAGCACTCCACAATGATGAGATCATTCCATTATTCCTTGAGCACCATTATGTTCACTGACCCAAAGAGCCTGCATGGCAACGACCATACAGTAGGAGTTAGTGTCAGATCTGGGACCAGGCTACATCTAAAAGGCTGAAATATGTGTTTAGAGGATGACTTATCGTGCCATTGGTATAGAACTGTAATATTCACACTATGTTTTCAGATAGAAAGGCTTTTAGGATGACTTATCTTGCCATTGGTATAGAACTGTAATATTCACACTAAATCCAGGTGTTAAATAAACGATAAAGAAGATGAAAGGAACAAGAGTGTTGAATGCCTGTGTTGTTCCCATAAGGAAACTGTAAATGGCTTATTTTCACTTCCTCACGCTTCATCTGATAGGCCTTCACTTCCATTAACTGTACAACCATTGATTGACTTCCTGATTAATCACGGGAAACAAACTAAATCCCTGCACCAGAACTAGACTACGAGCGACACTGCACACCAGGAACTCTCATGACCAAGGGCCATAGATAACCCTGTAAGTGAGAGGCCATGTATTTTCATCAACTTTATTTCCCTGTTTTACAGCTCTGAAGGCTGTGTGTGTGTGTGTGTGTGTGTGTGTGTGTGTGTGTGTGTGTGTGTGTGTGTGTGTGTGTGTGTGTGTGTGTGTGTGTGTGTGTGTGTGTGTGTGTGTGTGTGTGTGTGTGTGTGTGTGTGTGTGTACTTACGTAAACATTTCTGCATAGAGATTGGGAAAAGAAAGTGATTAAAGTTTCAAATAAGAGAGAATAGATTGACGTGAGTGAGAAAGATTGACTGAGATTGTAACTGTGTGAAAGAACTGAGGTGTGGCATGGGTTTTAAAGGTGATAGCAACACATGCTAATCTGCTAACTCCATATTCTATTAGCCCTTTATACCAGATACATCTACTTTGCAGGTTACACAATTATATTGCTCACAGTCCAGCAAACTTCAATAAGCTTTTCATTGCCTGTGTGTGGACTTCTTTACTTCCCTTCACTGGTTGAAGGGAAATTATGGAACCTCCCTCTAGTCCATGGCCTCAGTAATCAGTTGCTTTTAGATTTGTGTGAAGTAGGGCATGCTTCAGAAAAAAAGAGATATTATTGAGAAGCACCCATGGACATTTTCAGTAGTTTGTGGTGTTATTCACCTGCTTTTGAATTTCTCTCTCAAACTGCAAACTATCTTTGGATAGTAATATTGTCCTGCCATCTTGTGGTTGCAAGTAGAACTGCAAGTCAGGAAACTGCAGGAAATTAACGTGAGACCACAACACAACAATTCTGATATTTTTTTTCACTTAATTGCTCTTTTGAATAATCAGATCAGTTCCGAAAAAGATCTGATGTGAAAAGATCTAATGTGATTGGTCCAATCAGACCAATTAGTGGAAAAATTGCCAGCAGCATACCACCCTGTATCCCACTGCTGGTTGCCTCTGAAGCAGATGCTGCTGGCAAGATGCTGCAGACCAGATGCTGCTGGATGTGGTGTTGGAGGTCCAGTAAGAGCACCCTTTCCTCTGGTCAAAAAAATAAATAAAATATCTCAATAACCCAGGGCAGTGATTGGGGACATTTCCCTGTGTAGGGTGCCGTCTTTCAGATGAGACATAAACGGGTGTCCTGACTCTCTGTCACTAAAGATCCCATGGCACTTATCTTAAGAGTAGGGGTGTTAACCCTGGTGTCCTGGCTAAATTCCCAATCTGGCCTTCATACCATCATAGCCACCTAATCATCCCCAGTTTACAATTGGCTCATTCATCCCTGTAACTATTCCCCAGGATGTTGCTGTAAATGAGAATGTCAATTTACCTGGTGAAATAAGGGTTAAAAAATGTTCTGTCTGTCTAAATACAGCCTATTGTAGTAGAATTAGTGCCTCCCACAATGCAGACGATGGCTGCCGGTGAGGAGCAACTGCAGAAAATATAAGTCGACTTCAGTCGAAACTTCATGAACTTGATCACATGGTTGTTGTAAAGTTCATGCAGTTGACATGTAGGCGCAAGTTGGACATTTTGTATTCCCATAATGCAACACACTTTGAAAGGCGGTGACCAATGATGATTATCTGCTTGAATGCATGGGCCCATTGTATTGATGACAGACATTACCATAGAATATACACAGTCAAACATACAGTAGCCAAGTGCGCAGACACACACACATACAGTTTGTTCAGGCAGTACGCATATTTCCCTGTTGTTTTATAAATCTGTCACGCCATTAAATCTTGGTAAGGAGGCCTACATACAAATAATTATTGGGAACTGATTGTAAGTTAATTAAAAGTATTTCATTGTTCAACCAGAGATTCTTTAAGGTTTAGCACATCTGTTTCTGTGGCAAACTAATATCTCAGACTCATAGTATACTTCCTGGTTCAATCAGCTGTTTCCCCCGTTTGGTCAAAGGGTGCCCTTGGTGCACACTGTTATTGATTGATCTGATCTCATTGTAGAAGTCCACTTTGCTTACGTTTATTATTGTGTGTGTATTGATTTATATAAATGTTCAAATAAGTTTATGATAACGTGTTTGTCATTGAGACACTTACCTGTGGTTGAAGGAAATGTAGCCTACCCCTGCTATTGAACTAGATGGTAGGTTTGAAGCAAATGTACACGCACACACACACACACGCACACCGTGTAAGGGTACTCTAGTTATTCTATGTAACTATGCAATTTTCTGTCAAACAGACAAAATGTCCACATGAATGAGCTCCATATATAAACTATACAGTCCTTTCTGTGCTCAACAAAAATGACTAGCCACCCCCAACAGACCACATCCTTTTGAAGGGGACATTTGTTGTTCACTGTATGAAGAAGAAATGTTAAAGACATGTTGCTCCATATATAAACTCCCAGTAATGTATTGAGTATTTACCAACGCTTCACTTTGTCTTCTTCCCTGTTCCTTCTTATGGTTCTATTTGATCAAATACAACCATAATTACTCTAGTGCTTTCGGCGATGGAGAGGCCAACAATCTCTAGAATGCAATGACATAGATGTAAAATAGTTGCAATAAATTAAAGACAATTCCATATAAAGACTGAATCTTATGAGCAGTTAGAGAACACAGAGCAGGGAACATTCCTATGAGTCACTTTTTGTAAGCTACAATTGTATCTAGGGCAAGTAAGTATTTTAAACAATGTTCTGACAATATTCTGACAGTTGAAACGATTGTCTTTTGTGTGATATAAAATTGACTTTATAACCAGATAGAAAATGAGGTAGTCTGGCCCTGGTAACACTTTAGTCGAGAAAGCCAACAAATAATGCGTTGATGCTCGTTATAAGCATGCATGATCCTTTATAATTACATTGTAAGGGGACAGAATTCGATACATTCTTATGGCAAGTTTTATAATGCATTATAACCACATCATACTTGTCACACCATTTGGCTATATTACTAGGCTGCTGAACGGATGAACTGTACGAGTTGCCGTAGCCATATATACAGTCATTGGCCGTAGCTCTCCTCAATGACTGCTGGAAAGATGGCGACAGCGCACAACCCCGGGTGCTGCAACTCTGCAGGGGGATAAAAAAAACTTCGCAGAAAGACGGCTTTTCGACCAGCTCTTGCAAAAAGAAAACGTGCAAACAGCGTTTAAACTGTTATTGTCATGGATGGTCCCATGCACCACTAGAACCGAGGATTTCTCGACCCACTATGGAGCCTCCGGATAATAGCGAACCTAGCAGGTAGGCGAATAATCAGTGCGATTTCGTGAAAATAAAGAAACTACACAGCCGGGGTTTTAGCTAGCTGCCACATTGTGAGCTGAACGTGACAACCCAAGCGGGTCAATTGGCGCGCTTGCGCATCTATAGGAAACCACCTACTGTCACAAAGTGAGCCGCGTACACTTGCAACATTTTTGCAGCTTTGAAGTTGCAAAGTTTTTAGGGGATAAATCTATTCTCTGAAGTATCACTTTGCACAGTGTTTATATTTGTTGTGGAATTCCTGGAGGATGGAGGAAATGCTTGCCTTTTGAAAGTGGTAACTATTTTCACTTCACATTGGATTTGCAACATCAAAAGGCAGCTAGCTAGTTTGCTAGGCTAGTCAACTAGCTATGTGGCTAACTTTGCTTTAGCGCTTCGTTGTTTATTGTTCACAGTTTTGTCGAAGTGGCAAATGACTTCATCCTTGCAAAGTTTGGTATCGGTTTTCATCAGGATTGTGGTAGCACTTTCTAGATGTATGCACAACATCTCAATAGAACTGTATTTGAAACACGAGTTGAAATGTTGCACTAATTTTCTTGATTTGTTAACCAACGTTAGCTAGCTAACTTTAGCCTGTTAGCGAGGCATTTACCTAGGCTGTACGTCACAACTAGTTGGCTAACTTAGCTGGTGACCGGTTCAGGTAAGTATTCAGTGGCTGGGCTGATATGCTATCTTTCTATGACTTCTTGGACAGAGGAAGTTGATGGGGAAACAACTCATGTTTTGAAATGTCTGATTTAGCTTTCCTAGAAATGGAAACTGTTCTCAGAAAGAAAAGCACGTAGCTTTGCGTTGTGGCTCAGTTGGTAGAGCATGGGGCTTGCAACGCCAGGGTTGTGGGTTCGATTCCCAGCGGCGACCAGTACGAAGAAGTACGGCTAATGGCTTCTGTTAAATGTTTGTTGCAAGTTACAACACCTTTTTGTGAAACAGATTACTAGCTAAAATAGCCCACTCATTGCTTAGATTGATTGCAAATGTGTATTATATGCTAAATTATATACTTGGTGGTTTGAGCCCTGGATGTTGATTGGCTGACAGCCGTGGTATATCAGACCATATTCCACGGGTATGACAAAACATTCATTTTTACTGCTGCAATTACGTTGGTAACCTGCTTTATAATAGCAATAAGGGGGGGGGGCAATAATACCACGACTATGTCCAGGCACTCTGCGTTGTGTCGTGCGAGCCCCCCCCCCCCCCGCGCCTTATTATTTGTTTTCCCAGCCAGGTATTTCGTGCACGCGGTTGTCTATGATCATTCATCATGTACACAGTGCAAGCATCAGGGGATAATATTGGTTCCCAGCTTGAGCGAATGGGACTAGTATTGCACTATATCCAATGATGCCTGCTCTTTGTTCGGGTAGAGAATGTTCACGTGTTTTCTACTAGAGCATCTTTGAAGCTTTTCACATGCCATTTGTTATTAGTCAGGGACTGTATGTACACTCTGTGTATGCTCTGGAATCCGTTGGGAAATGCCCTCTGAGTTAAATTATAATGGTTCTAGAATCTGCTAAATCATATATTTCTAGATTCTATAAAGCAATTTTATAATGAAGGCTCACGGAACAGTTTTTTTTCATTTGATTTTATTGTCAATGATTGTGTATTAGTTTAGATTGCGGCAGCATCACACTACTAGTGATATGTCATTCACTGCAGATTGTTTCTAGCTGTTTTTCATGCCAGTGGAATGCATGCTGTTGAATGTTTTTCCTTCTATGTACGTCCTTTCTGACCCCACACGACGTCATAGCGCTTGTTTGCTCCCGGTGACAGATTCTCTGGAATCCAATGTTATGTCTCGCTCCCCTCCTCCCTCCCTCGACGCATTTTAAATGACATTTTTATTGAACCTTTATTTAACTAGACAAGTCAGTTAAGAACAAATAATTATCTACAATGGCGGCCTACAAGCATGCAACAGTGCTTGGCCTACACTGCATGGCGTACTGAATTGAATCGTGTTCAATGCTTTCAATTGTGGTTCTTGATTATGGTCTGTGTCATCACTTTGCTCATTCCGGGTGGCTGGGTTTTCAATCCAAGTCTTCTTTGCAAGCACACAGACTTGTCTTGATGTGGAGTCACTGAACTGCTGCTGTGTCGGACGAGCCTCGTCCCACATTTGTTTGCACTCTTTCCAACTCCATTTCTCTCGTTGTCAAGCTGAAAATGGCATGACCATTAGTTTAAGTAGCTGGCGGGATGGCACAGACTGTTGAAATCATTGCATATAGTGTGCGTCCCAAATGGCTCTTTATGTAGTGCAATACTTTTGACCTGGTGAAGTTAAAAAAATGTGCACTATGTAGGGGTTAGGGTGTTATTTGTGACTTAACCATAGTTATGCAGCATATGAGTGGTGACTGGGGAGCTTGAAGTTCCTCTCTCCCAGGAATCAGTTTGTGCACTGCTCATTTTATTTGTGTCCTAACTCGTAGGCTGTGTCCCACACAGCACCCTATTTCCCCTTAGTACACTACCTCTGACCAGAACCCAATGGCACCCTGTTCTCGAAGTAGTGCACTACTTCTGACCAGGGCCCATAGGGCGGGAACTGGGATTGCAGTGGGCTTGAATATTTGAGCGACGATGTCATGCTGTCAATCTTAGTTACATGTTCCAACAAATCTGTGTCCCTAATGAGGAAATGGCACCCTATTTCCTATGGGCCCTGGCCAAAAGTAGTGCACTATATAGGATGCCAAGTTGGCCACATGCCCCTATGCTGAACAGAGACAAACAAGGCACATGGTTGTGTCACTGTCTGTCAGCTGGAGTTAAGGTCACCCCTGTCCCTAGCTATTAAAAATATTGCCTAGTCAGACCATTATTCTGTTCCAGCTGGCTGATGGATGGTATTAGATGGCTACTGTTTGGCGTATCAAATAATTTTAGACCAACCTTGTCCATACTTCCCCAACAATGTGTACACTGCCATCTTGTCCATTTAAAAAAAAAAGTATTTTCTCATTGTTCGAGACAGCTGAGTGTCATCATGACATGCAGCACATTGGGGTGGACTGGACACCCACATGTCTCAATGAGAGAAGATGGCGGTGAAATAGACAATATGGCGGCGTACACATTGCTGGATTATTTCATGAGCATAAAATTGGTTTAATTTAATAACGGAGCATTTTTCAAAATTCAAACGAACCTCCTGTAACTACTAGACTTTGCCATTTGGGTCGGCAGGTAGACTAGTGGTTAAGAGCGTTGGGGCCAGTAACCGAAAGGTTGCGGTATCAAATCCTCGAGCTGACAAGATAAAAATCTGTTGTTCTGCCCCTGAACAAGGCAGTTAACCCACTCTCCTGATAGGCTGTCATTGTAAATAAGAATTTGTTCTTAACTGACTTGCCTAGTTAAATAAATAAAGGTTGCATTTTTTTTTAAGTAAACATTTTTGAAGAAATTGGTTGTCTTCCAAGTCAGGAATTGAGGAAGTATCACCAAGTTAAGGTATGTCAAATTCTCTGTGCTACGCCAAACATTACTTAGCCTGTAACGGCTAATGGAACATCCCATTATCCCAACATCCCTGTCCCGGACTGTGCAAGACCACATCATTTGCAAGCCTGGTTAAAAATGCATTCACAATTCACTCACTAACCATTGCTGCTGCCAACCATTGCAGGGAAGGACAGGATGGAAATCTTTTGTCAATGCTGTTTGGGATTCTCCCACAAGCATTCCGTGGATTTCAGGATAGTGCTGTGTAGAGAAGATGATAATCATCTCATGGCCCAGAGCAGGAAGAGCCCTTGGCTGGAACTCGTTAATGCAACACTGTGGATGGAACACTCAGCCCCCCCAAGCATTCCCAGCCTACAGCCCACCACTGCCCTTCAGGCTCCATCACTGCTTCAGGGATACAAGGCTACAAAGCTCTCATCATAGCACTCTTAAAGACATCTGACACTTCATGTTTTTGTTTTTCTCTCTCTCTGTCTCTAATAAACAGTTGCTGCACTTGTCTTTGCACGCTTGGAAAAGACTGGTGCGCATCATGCCACACCATGTGATTCAGGAAGGAAGTGTCCTAAGGTTATTCAGGCCATAATCATTACATGATTGTCTGTTTACATTACGCCTTAGCAGTGTTTCCTCTGGAAAGGTTGTAGAATTTTTGTTGAAGGACTGAGAAGCTCAGTTCTGGTGTATTTTTAAAAGGACATTCTACTCCAAAATGACTGAAAATACATTTATGCTGACGCCATTTAAAATATTATTTCCACCTCCATAAATGAGCCCAATAACATATTGGTCAAATTATTTAACATATTAGACCATGCATATATCCTATATATGGTCCATATTATCAGGTATGCTATTAGCATTAAGCATTATCACCTGTAAGCCCAACTGATGCAGTATAGTGGCTATAAAAAATATATAGGCAACCCCATGCTTCAGCCTATCTGCATTCATCCTATTGGGCTAATCATTAGCTATCTCAAATGTGATCCTTTAACTAGTTAGCATCCTATTAATGAATTTGATGTCCCAAAAAATGTGCATAAACACAGTTATAGTAACTTTGAGTAACACATTCCCTGCCTGTAGTTCTAACTGAAGCAACTTCATGTCACAATTTTCCTCCCAACAATTTTCCTGTTTGACACTATTGCTAAAAAAATAAATAATAATCTGTCTCATCACAACGTAAGTTACTTCTTCCCTAAAGATGTTGAGGTAGGGTGGCGTTTTACTCCAAGTAACCCTAGAATTGTGTTACATTTAGCCCCACTCTCCCCTATGCACTAGGAAAATTGTGATTGCAAGAATTGTTGTGCATTGAATGCATGTTCCCTTCTCTATGGCACTCCTATGGCACACGTAACTGGAATGCGCCTTGTGAGGAATATTTCTCTCACATAGAACACACAACACGCCGACTAGATAAACTATTCTACTGTGGGATTGTCTGGTTGTTCTAGTCATTACTCTTTTCGTTTGCAGAGAAAGTAAATGTGGACTCTTCTAGCATCTCCAAATCGGTGTTGTTGCAATGACTTTTGTCATGGCACAGTGCCAGATCTAAATGACGGCAGTGGAAACACTGCACCCTAGCTAGTACTGGCTGGCTTGAGCAGGGAGGGCAAGCTTCTCACCACTTGTTCCTGTCCTTGTTGCCTTTCACTGTTCTGTATTATGCCATGTGTTGTGTGGACCCCAGGAAGAGTAGCTGCTGCTTTTGCAACAGCTAATGGGGATCCTAATAAAATCCTAAATCATATCGTCAGCCAAGGCTGTGGTTGCAGGATCTTGATAGCTGTAAGTTTGACTGCCTTTTCTGTGTTCTATGTGGCAATCAGATGATTCTCTGGGTTAGACATGATTCTCTGGGTTAGACATGATTCTCTGGGTTAGACATGATTCTCTGGGTTAGACATGATTGTCGGGGTTAGACATGATTGTAGGGGTTAGACATGATTGTCGGGGTTAGACCCTCTGTACTCCCATGGATCTGAAACATTGGCAGGGCATTCCAATCCAGCCATTACAGTTCTAGATTTCAGTTTTTAATGCCACCAGCTGGTCTCTTGGGATGCAATGTCATGTTTCGTTGTTGTATGTACTGTGCCGCAAGCAGCACAAAAATGATGACTTTCCTTTTTTTGCTAAATTGTTTTGATCAGGATTCAAGCGTATTCTTCATGCAATCAAAGCTGTGTGTGGGCATGGCTGTGTGGGCATGGCTGTGTGGGCATGGCTGTGTGGGCATGGCTGTGCACGTGTGTGGTGCTGTCTGATGTAGGGCTGGGCGATATGGACAAAATATAATACATTTGAAAAATACCATATTTGACAGTTTTATGTTTTTGATTAATAAAAGTTCTACATTTGCTTTATTACTAGTGCGTGACCATAGGGTGGCAACACGTATATTCTAAATAATTTCAATGGGTCTTTCTCCATTCTGATTGGTTTATACTGTTCAATTCAACTTCAACCTAAAATAATTTCCAGCAATTTCTGCATTTCCTGCACTCATTTGATATCATTTCCCCACTACTAGGCCTTATTTTTAACCAAATGTTGCAATTGAGATTTAGATCAAAACACTTGGGTGAACTTTTGGAATCATGTAAATAGAATGTTTATTATAAATATATAGTTAGAATATAAATAACAGTGGGCTCTTTGAATACAGTGTTGGACATGACAACAAAATAATGAAAATGCCATGGATGAGTTATTGTGACCGGGTAGGAACCAAAGTGATGTTCAGTGTTTCCTAGGGGACCCTATAATCTTTGGCTACATTAAATCTTTATTCATGTAGCCAACATATTCATGCTTCGCCTATTCCTCTTTGATTTAGAAGATACTGTTGCACAAACGACATGCTGATTTAGGCCTCCATCAGTACTGGTATCAGGCAGTATTAGCTAGCTACGTTTGCTCTGACTCAGCTAGCCAGCGAACTAGGCATTAGTGGCTAACACAATTTAGCTTAACTTGCTAAGAAAATACAAACTAGCGGTTTGCAGATGTAAGAAACACAAACTGATATTGTAATTATAGAATGCTTATATTAAGATCAAAGTGGAAACAACATCGTTGTCATCAACATTGTTGCATGTGCTGCATTGACCATGCAGACTGAACGCAAGCTTCTCGTGGTCAAGCAACAACAAATGCGATGCTTGAGTGGGGGAGAGGGTGGGAGAGAGTGATGATTCAAGTAGTGGAGTCAACTATACAAATGGGCGTTACACACAGTGTATCACATTTTAACAAACCAAACATTCAAATAAAGTTATAGAAGGTAAAGTAAAAACCCAAACTAGTCCCTGCATCAATACTGGTGTATATAGTAAAATACGGTATACCGCCCAGCCCCAGTCCAGTGTTGCTATCTGGGTGGCGTCAGTCACACATTCACACTGTTTTCTGAGCAGGGTGGGGTCTGGTTTGGCCTGTTTTCTTCTGGTTTAGTGGCAGATATTCTGCTGTCATCCTACTGGTGTTACAGAGAATGTTGTTGAGCTAGAGACACCGATGCATTCAACACAAGAATGGTAATTGCGTAACACTTGCATACAATTAAAAAAGGAACTCCGTTGCACCTTTCAGTCTTTCCAAAGCTGGAGCCTATGTTCTGACATGGTAATGGATCAGTCTTTCCAAAGCTGGAGCCTATGTTCTGACATGGTAATGGATCAGTCTTTCCAAAGCTGGAGCCTATGTTCTGACATGGTAATGGATCAGTCTTTCCAAAGCTGGAGCCTATGTTCTGGCACAGTAATGGATCAGTCTTTCCAAAGCTGGAGTCTATGTTCTGACATGGTAATGGATCAGTCTTTCCAAAGCTGGAGCCTATGTTCTGACACAGTAATGGATCAGTCTTTCCAAAGCTGGAGCCTATGTTCTGACATGGTAATGGATCAGTCTTTCCAAAGCTGGAGCCTATGTTCTGACATGGTAATGGATCAGTCTTTCCAAAGCTGGAGTCTATGTTCTGACACAGTAATGGATCAGTCTTTCCAAAGCTGGAGCCTATGTTCTGGCACAGTAATGGATCAGTCTTTCCAAAGCTGGAGTCTATGTTCTGACATGGTAATGGATCTTATCTGAAACCACTGAGTTTTTGCGACCTAAAATCTTTCCAGATTGGAGTGTGGCATTATCACTTTCAGGTGTGGTTGTGTGAACCATAGTGAGCCAATGCATCTGATGGAGCTATTCTGTCATTATTCCTCACTACAGTGAAAAGTGGACAACAGGCACATGCTTTCTTGTAAAAGTGACTCAAGTTGTCCTCACTAAAAATAAAAAATCCTCCTTGTCAATTGTACAAGGTGATTTGAGAGACTAGTCAAGGACCATATCACCTCCACCCTACCTGACACCCTAGACCCACTCCAATTAGCTTACCGCTCAAATAGGTCCACAGACGATGCAATCTCAACCACACTGCACACTGCCCTAACCCATCTGGACAAGAGGAATACCTATGTGAGAATGCTGTTCATCGACTACAGCTCGGCATTCAACACCATAGTACCCTCCAAGCTCGTCATCAAGCTCGAGACCCTGGGTCTCGACCCCGCCCTGTGCAACTGGGTACTGGACTTCCTGACGGGCCGCCCCCAGGTGGTGAGGGTAGGTAACAACATCTCCTCCCCGCTGATCCTCAACACTGGGGCCCCACAAGGGTGCGTTCTGAGCCCTCTCCTGTACTCCCTGTTCACCCACGACTGCGTGGTCACGCACGCCTCCAACTCAATCATCAAGTTTGCGGACGACACAACAGTGGTAGGCTTGATTACCAACAACGACGAGACGGCCTACAGGGAGGAGGTGAGTGCCCTCGGAGTGTGGTGTCAGGAAAATAACCTCACACTCAACGTCAACAAAACTAAGGAGATGATTGGGGACTTCAGGAAACAGCAGAGGGAACACCCCCCTATCCACATCGATGGAACAGTAGTGGAGAGAGTAGCAAGTTTTAAGTTCCTCGGCATACACATCACAGACAAACTGAATTGGTCCACTCACACAGACAGCATCGTGAAGAAGGCGCAGCAGCGCCTCTTCAACCTCAGGAGGCTGAAGAAATTCGGCTTGTCACCAAAAGCACTCACAAACTTCTACAGATGCACAATCGAGAGCATCCTGGCGTGCTGTATCACCGCCTGGTACGGCAACTGCTGCGCCCTCAACCGTAAGGCTCTCCAGAGGGTAGTGAGGTCTGCACAACGCATCATCTGGGGCAAACTACCTGCCCTCCAGGACACCTACACCACCCGATGTTACAGGAAGGCCATAAAGATCATCAAGGACATCAACCACCCGAGCCACTGCCTGTTCACCCCGCTATCATCCAGAAGGCGAGGTCAGTACAGGGGCATCAAAGCTGGGACCGAGAGACTGAAAAACAGCTTCTATCTCAAGGCCATCAGACTGTTAAACAGCCACCACTAACATTGAGTGGCTGCTGCCAACACACTGACACTGACTCAACTCCAGCCACTTTAATAATGGGAAATGATGTAAATATATCACTAGCCACTTTAAACAATGCTACCTTATATAATGTTACTTACCCTACATTATTAATCTCATATGCATACGTATATACTGTACTCTATATCATCGACTGCATCCTTATGTAATACATGTATCACTAGCCACTTTAACTATGCCACTTTGTTTACATACTCATCTCATATGTATATACTGTACTTGATACCATCTACTGTATCTTGCCTATGCTGCTCTGTACCATCACTCATTCATATATCCTTATGTACATATTGTTTATCCCCTTACACTGTGTATAAGACAGTAGTTTAGGAATTGTTAGTTAGATTACTTGTTGGTTATTACTGCATTGTCGGAACTAGAAGCACAAGCATTTCGCTACACTCGCATTAACATCTGCTAACCATGTGTATGTGACAAATAAAATTTGATTTGATACAATAATGGCACATTTTTGCTGAGAGCTTGATACTCCTGCAAAAAACTATCCAGCCAATCCCTCCCGGCCCCCTCCTAGCTGAACAATCATTCAATCCTATTTGGTTGTTGAGGGCAATAGGCATTGTGAGCAAGGGAGCGTTCCAAATGGCACTCCATTCCCTATGTAAGGCACTACTTTTGACCAGGGCCCATAAGTTATGCACTATAAAGGGAATGGTGTGCCATTTGGGACGTGTCCCAAGTGTGCTGCTCTGCCTCCCCAGCCAGCTGTGTCTAGGCTATTTAGCTGTATGGGCCTTCCAGGCCACGTGTCACCCCACACAATGGAGTCCTCCTGCCTGTTACAATAGTCCTGGTGCTATGGGGGGGAGGAGGTGTCAAAGGTCACTAAATCACCTCTTGCAATCTGGCTCCTGCAGCAGTGCCTTTATGCTTAGTCAAGACACCCCCCACCACAGACACTTTGGCTCCTCCTAACAGTTTGTCATGCACGCTGTGTCCCTGCCTAGAGGCTGTAACATTCCACCAGCCTTTATTACATCCCGACAGTACCAAAAGGCTATCAGATGAGCCATTCAGACTGAGGCACCCAGACACTTGACACCATCTGCACTGTAACGCAACTGCTGTCAGATGTGCACTTCTGAGGGCACGCATACAGAATGCAAGCACGTGCATACTCGCACACGCACGTACACAAACAGTGCAGCAGTAATTCACTGGTGTCAGATGGGTGCTACTCTGAGGCCATTAGGCAACAAAGGGGCACAGTGAATTTTTCTTCTAGAAGTAGCTTGGAGCAGAAAGAGCATGCGACAGGGACACGAGTGTAGGGATGTCCCCGACTAAATAAAATCTTGGTCGACCAAGATGTTCTTTTGACCAATAGCATTTTTTTTTTTAAACAGACACACCCTATGTGTTTTACTCAAATCAACTTTATACATATTTGCTAATGGCCTTGCCTACACCTAGCAACTTTAAAAAAATGACTTGAGCAAAAAATATTCTATTTTATTTGGAACGGCAGGCCAGACACAATTTAAATGGGCCTACAGTGTCTTGCAAAAGTATTCACCCCCCCTTGGCATTTTTCCTATTTTGTTGCCAAACAACCTGGAATTAAAATGGGTTTGTATCTTTTGATTTACACAACATGCCTACTAGAGGTTGACCGAGTTTAAGTTTTCATAACGGTCTGCATTTTTGGATGCCGATTATGGCCGTTTACATTGCAATCCACGAGGAGACTGCGTGACAGGCTGTTACATGTTACGCGAGTGCAGCATCAAAATAACCTTGTGTCTGCAAGGTGCCAAGGTAAGTTGCTAGCTAGCATGAAACGTTTCTTATAAAAAACAACCAATCTTAACGTAATCACTAGTTAACTACACATGGTTGATATTACTATTTAACTAGCTTGTCCTGCGTTGCATATAATCAAGGCGGTGCCTGTTAATTTATCATCGAATCACAGCCTACTTCAACTGTGCCAAATGGGTGACGATTTAACCAAGTGCGCATTTGTGAATAAAGCACAATCGTTGCACCAGTGTACCTAACGGGGGCGGCAGGGTAGCCTAGTGGTTAGAGCGTTGGACTAGTAACCGGAAGGTTGCAAGTTCAAATCCCCGAGCTGACAAGGTACAAATCTGACGTTCTGCCCCTGAACAGGCAGTTAACCCACTGTTCCTAGGCCGTCATTCAAAATAAGAATTTGTTCTTAACTGACTTGCCTAGTAAAATAAAGGTAAAAAAATAAATAAACATCAATAACTTTCTTAAAATCAATACACAAGTATATATATTTTTAAACCTGCATATTTAGTTAAATTAAATGTTAGCAGGCAATATTAACTAGGGAAATTGTGTGACTTCTCTTGTGTTCAGTGCAAGCAGAGTCAGGGTATGTGCAAGCAGAGTCAGGGTATGTGCAAGCAGAGTCAGGGTATGTGCAAGCAGAGTCAGGGTATGTGCAAGCAGAGTCAGGGTATGTGCAAGCAGAGTCAGGGTATGTGCAAGCAGAGTCAGGGTATGTGCAAGCAGAGTCAGGGTATGCAAGCAGAGTCAGGGTATGTGCAAGCAGAGTCAGGGTATGTGCAAGCAGAGTCAGGGTATGTGCAAGCAGAGTCAGGGTATGTGCAAGCAGAGTCAGGGTATGTGCAAGCAGAGTCAGGGTAGAATGTAATTAATTTGCTTGAATTTTACATAATTATGACATAACATTGAAGGTTGTGCAATGTAACAACAATATTTAGACTTAGGGTTGCCACCTGTTCGATAAAGTACGGAATGGTTTTGTTTTCGAAATTACAGTTTCCGGATTTGACCATATTAATGACCGAAGGCTCGTATTTCTGTGTTTATTATAATTAAGTCTGATTTGATAAAGCAGTCTGACTGAGCGGTTGTAGGCAGCAGCAGGCTCGTAAGCATTCATTCAAACAGTACTTTACGGAGTTTGCCAGCAGCTCTTCGCAATGTTTAAGGCACAGCGCTGTTTATGACTTCAAGCCTATCAACTCCCGAGATTAGGCTGGCAATACTAAAGTGCCTATATGAACAGCCAATGGTCAAAGGTATATGAAATAGACATGGTATAGAGAGAAATAGTTGACGTGTCATAATTCCTATAATAACTGGCGGCTGAACTTGAAGGGGTTCCTTTATTTTACCGTTTGTCTTCCATAGAGAATGTCATAAGGTCTATGTTTCGTGCAGGCTTAACCTCTCTGGGACATGTGGGACGGTAGCGTCCCACCCCGCCAACAGCCAGTGAAAGTGCAGGGCGCCAAATTTAAAAACAACAAAAATCTCATAATTAAAATTCCTCAAGCATACAAGTATTTTACACCATTTTAAAGATAAAAATCTTGTTAATCCAGCCAGTGTCTGATTTCAAAAATGCTTTACAGCGAAAGCACCACAAACGATTGTTAGGTCACCACCAACTCACAGAAGAACACAGCCATTTTTCCAGCCAAAGAGATGAGTCACAAAAAAACACAAATAGAGGTAAA
Source organism: Oncorhynchus masou masou (assembly GCF_036934945.1). NCBI lineage: Eukaryota > Metazoa > Chordata > Actinopteri > Salmoniformes > Salmonidae > Oncorhynchus > Oncorhynchus masou. The sequence continues at coordinate 14,659,933 of NC_088235.1, forward strand.
ATTATTCTCTAACCTTTTATTTTTTTATTTCACCTTTATTTAACCTCTTGAAACTCTAGGGGCGCTATATCATTTTTGGACAAAAAGACGTTCCCGTTTTAAGCGCAATATTTTGTCACAAAAAGATGCTCGACTATGCATATAATTGGTAGCTTTGGAAAGAAAACACTCTGACGTTTCCAGAACTGCAAAGATATTTTCTGTGCGTGCCCTAGAACGTGAGCTACAGGCAAAACCAAGATGAAACGGCATCCAGGAAATGAGCAGGATTTTTGAGGCTCCGTTTTCCATTGTCTCCTTATATGGCTGTGAATGCGAGAGGAATGAGTCTGCCCTTTGTCGTTTCCCCAAGGTGTCTGCAGCATATATATCCCATTTAGCAGCATTGTGACGTATTTGTAGGCATATCATTGGAAGATTGACCATAAGAGACCACATTTACCAGGTGTCCGCCCAGTGTCCTGCGCCGAAATTGGTGCGCAAACCTCAGCTGCAAGTATTTTTCCATGGAATTCAGAGAAGAAAGCAGGCTTCCACGAACGATATATCAATGAAGAGATATGTGAAAAAACACCTTGAGGATTGATTCCAAACAACGTTTGCCATGTTTCGGTCGATATTATGGAGTTAATTCGGAAAAAGTTTGACGTTGTTGGTGACTGAATTTTCGGTTCGTTTCGGTAGCCAAATGTGACGGAGCGATTTCTCCTACACAAAGATGCTTTCAGGAAAAACTGTGCATTTGCTATGTAACTGAGAGTCTCCTCATTGAAAACATCCGAAGCTCTTCAAAGGTAAATGATTTTATTTATTTGGTTATCTGGTTTTTGTGAAAATGTTGCGTGCTAAATGCTACTCAAAATGCTAAGCTAGCTTAGCATACTCTTACACAAATTAGTGAATAGCGATGGTTCAAAAGCATATTTTGAAAATCTGAGATGACAGTGTTGTTAAGAAAAGGCTAAGCTTTAGAGCAGGCGCATTATTTTCATTTTATTTGCGATTTTCAGAAATCGTTAATGTTACATTATGCTAATGAGCTTGAGGCTATAACTGTATACAGGTTTTTTTCATAGCCAAATGTGAACAAAACGGAGCGATTTGTCCTACACAAATAATATTTTTTTGAAAAACTGAACATTTGCTATCTAACTGAGTCTCCTCATTGAAAACATCTGAAGTTCTTCAAAGGTAAATGATTTTATTTGAATTATTTTCTTGTTTTTGTGAAAATGTTGCTGGCTGAATTCTAGGCTTATAGCTAAGTTAGCAATCAATACTCTTACACAAATTAGTGAATAGCGATGGTTGAAAAGCATATTTTGAAAATCTGAGATGACAGTGTTGTTAACAAAAGTCTAAGCTTGAGAGCAAATATATTTATTTCATTTCATTTGCGATTTTCATGAATAGTTAACGTTGCGTTATGCTAATGAGCTTGAGGCTATAAATAGAATCCCGGATCCGGGATTGCGCGACGCAACAGGTTAACCAGGTAGGCTAGTTGAGAACAAGATCTCATTTACAACTGCGACCTGGCCAAGATAAAGCATAGCAGTGTGAACAGACAACAACACAGAGTTACACACGGAGTAAACAATAAACAAGTCAATAACACAGTAGCAAAAAAAAGAGTCTATATACATTGTGTGCAAAAGGCATGAGGTAGGTGAATAATTACAATTTTGCAGATTAACACTGGAGTGATAAATGATCAGATGGTCATGTACAGGTAGAGATACTGGTGTGCAAAAGAGCAGAAAAGTAAATAAATATAAACAGTATGGGGATGAGGTAGGTAAATTGGGTGGGCTATTTACCGATAGACTATGTACAGCTGCAGCGATCGGTTAGCTGCTTTGATCTTCATCAGATGACACTCACAGGACTTCATGTTACACAATACATGTATGTTTTGTTCGCTAAAAGTGCATATTTATATCAAATCTAATTTTTACATTGGCGCGTTACGTTCAGTAGTTCTAAAAGATACGGTGATTGTGCAGAGACCCACATCTATTTACAGAAATACTCATTATAAATGTTGATAAATTCAACTGTAATACATGGAATTAGAGATACCTCTCCTTTAGAACACCCATCCAAAAGCCCATAAGGAAGCAATGATGAAAAAAAGAAGCAAATTCTTCACAAGGAAAAGGTGATACAGACATCGCAGGCTACAATCTTACAACTTTTTAATAAAAAGGCAGAATGTCAGGACAAAGACCCAAGGGCCAAGAAGATGGATGAAGCAATTATTGAGATTGCCACTGACAACAACCAGGCAGAGCTTCCAGACTTCAGCTGCAGTGCACACAACATACAGCTTGTAATCAATGATGGACTATCCAGTCAGAGAGCTGTGCTAGACATTATTGTCATGTTGAAGAGCTGTGCATCTCACTTTGACCACTCTGTACTGGCCAACAGAGGCTGAGGGCCATTCAGGAAGAGCTTGGCCTTCCCAAACACAGCATCATCCATCAGCAGTTCAAACTCACTGGAACTCAACACATGTTGCGGAGGATGTTTGAACCGAGGCATGCACTGAATGTGTATGCAGGTGAATTACGGACATATCGGCAGTTTGTCTGCTGCACAGTGGGACATTCTCTAACCGAATTGAGACTCTGGTACCTATGGAGCAGGTGACAGTGGAGATGAGCCACTCCAACTCTACAGCAGCATGCATCATCCCCAGTGTGTCGGTGCTGATGCTGCAGCAGGAGGGTTCTTCTACTCAAGCCATCAAAAGGGAAGACCATGTTGGACAGTCTGACAAGGCGGTTCTCCAAGGCCAAATAGACAGGGTGCCTGGTGCTGGCAACTGCACTGGGCCAGTAACCAAACAGGTCGCTAGATCGAATCCCAGAGCTGACAAGGTAAAAATCTGTCGTTCTGCCCCTGAACAAGGCAGTTAACCCACTGTTCCTAGGCTGTCATTGTAAATAAGAATATGTTCTTAACCTGTTGAAACTCTAGGGGCGCAATTTCATTTTTGGATGAAAAACGTTCCCGTTTTAAACAAGATATTTTGTCACAAAAAGATGCTCGACTATGCATATAATTGATAGCTTTCGAAAGAAAACACTCTGACGTGTCCAGAACTGCAAAGATATTTTCTGTGCGTGCCCTAGAACGTGAGCTTCAGGCAAAACCAAGATGAGACGGCATCCAGGAAATGAGCAGGATTTTTGAGGCTCTGTTTTCCATTGTCTCCTTATATGGCTGTGAATGCGAGAGGAGTAAGTCTGCCCTTTCTGTCGTTTCCCCAAGGTGTCTGCAGCATTGTGACGTATTTGTAGGCATATCATTGGAAGATTGACCATAAGAGACCACATTTACCAGGTGTCCGCCCAGTGTCCTGCGCCGAAATTGGTGCGCAAAAGTCAGCTGCAAGTATTTTTCCACAGAATTCAGAGAAGAATACAGGCTTCCACGAACGATATATCAATGAAGAGATATGTGAAAAAACACCTTGAGGATTGATTCCAAACAACGTTTGCCATGTTTCGGTCGATATTATGGAGTTAATTCGGAAAAAGTTTGACGTTGTAGGTGACTGAATTTTCGGTTCGTTTCGGTAGCCAAATGTGATGTACAAAACGGAGCGATTTCTCCTACACACAGATGCTTTCAGGAAAAACTGTGCATTTGGTATGTAACTGAGAGTCTCCTCATTGAAAACATCCGAAGCTCTTCAAAGGTAAATTATTTTATTTATTTGGTTATCTGGTTTTTGTGAAAATGTTGCGTGCTAAATGCTACTCAAAATGCTAAGCTAGCTTAGCATACTCTTACACAAATTAGTCAATTGCTATGGTTCAAAAGCATATTTTGAAAATCTGACAGTGTTGTTAAGAAAAGGCTAAGCTTTAGAGCAGGCACATTATTTTCATTTTATTTGCGATTTTCAGAAATCGTTAACGTTGCGTTATACTAATGAGCCTGAGGCTTTAGTCACGATCCCGGATCCGGGATGGGGAGATTCAAGAGGTTAACTGACTTGCCTAAGTTAAATAAAAGTAAAATAAAAAAAAATGTCCGGTATCCATGTTACAAGAGCTATGCATTCACCTCCGGGACAGCACTATAGAAAGCAAAAGAGTGGCTGAAGGAGGAATCTGACCTACTAAGGAAACCAAATCTCAGAGCCACAGCAGAAGGGACGAGTGAAGAAGAGGAGATAGATCCAGGTGCAAAGAGTCCAGGTAGTACAGCCACACAGTCTGGGGGACAGCCTCTACGCTAGAATCCTTGGAAGCCAAGCGGGCAGGTCTGAAGTGCAGTTTTGAAATTGAGTCTGAGCGTTACCTCACAGAGAGCCTGTCATTGACAGAAAAAGAGGCTTGCCTTTGGAGTGGTGGAAGCAGAATGGGGACAGACTTCAATCACTTGTTCCACTGGCAAAGAAGTTTCTCTGTCCCCCACCTTCTTTGGTCCTAAGCGGGAGTGTTCAGTGAGGTGAGAGTCATTTATGATATGCGGAAGAGCAGACTGACAGGGGAACATGCAGACAAGCTGTGGTTTCTGCACTACAACCTAAAACTTCTTACCTGGGAATATTGAAGACCCATGTTAAAAGGAACCACCAGCTTTCATATGTTCTGAGCAAGGACCTTAAACGTTTTTTTTACATGGCACATATTGCACTTCTACTTTCTTCTCCAACATTCCCCCCCACAATATTTAATTGTTTCATGATTTGAGACTAAATTGATTTTTATTTATGTACCGTTTTTTTTTATTTTTATTATATAGCCAAATATTTCAACTCAGTTTTTCACAATTCCTGACATTTAATCCTAGTAAAAATTCCCTGTCTTAGGTCAGTCTTTATTTTAATAATGTGAAATGTCAGAATAATAGTAGTGATTTAATTTCCTTGATCACATTCCCAGTGGGTCAGAAGTTTACATACTCAATTAGTATTTGGTAGCATTGCCTTTAAATTGTTTATCTTGGGTCAAATGTTTCGGGTAGCCTTCCACAAGCTTCCCACAATAAGTTGGGTGAATTCTGACTCATTCCTTCTGACAGAGCTGGTGTAACTGAGTCAGGTTTGTAGGCCTCCTTACTCGCACATGCTTTTTCACTTCTGCCCACAGATTATCTATACGATTGAGGTCAGGGCTTTGTGATGGCCACTCCAATACCTTGACTTTCTCCTTAAGACATTTTGGCACAACTTTGGAAGTATGTTTGGGGTCATTGTCCATTTGGAAGAGCCAATTGCGACCAAGCTTTAACTTCCTGACTGATGTCTTGATGTTGCTTCAATATATCCACATTTTCCTTCCTCAGGATGCCATCTATTTTGTGAAGTGCAACAGTCCCTCCTGCAGCAAAGCATCCCCGCAACATGATGCTTACACCCCCGTGCTTCACGGTTGGGATGGTGTTCTTCGGCTTGCAAGCATTCCCCCTTTTCCTCCAAACATAACGATGCTCATTATGGCCAAATAATTATATTTTTGATTCGTCATACCAGAGGACATTTCTCCAAAAATACTGTCTTTGTCCCCATGTGCATTTGCAAACTGTAGTCTGGGTTTTTTATGGCAATTTTGGAGGAGTAGCTTCTTCCTTGCTGATGTGGCCTCTCAGGTTATGTCTATGTAGGACTTGTTTTACTGTGGATATAGATACTTTTGTACCTGTTTCTTCCAGCATCTTCACAAGGTCCTTTGCTTTTCTGGGATTGATTGGCACTTTTCGCACCAAAGTACGTTCATCTCTAGGAGACGGAACGCGTCTCCTTCCTGAGCGGTATGACGGCTGCGTGGTCCCATGGTGTTTATACTTGCATACTAT